>NC_090363.1:833726-1021985 GCF_035084215.1 Heptranchias perlo
TATCTCAGTGTAAGTAACCCATCGGAGAGAGAGAGAGGGGGAGAGGGAGAGAACATCTCAGTGTAAGTAACCCATCGGAAAGAGGGAGAGAGAGAGAGAGGGGGAGAGGGAGAGAACATCTCAGTGTAAGTAAGCCATTGGAGAGAGAGAGAGAGGGAGAGGGGGAGAGGAGAGAACATCTCAGTGTAAGTAACCCATTGGAGAGAGAGAGGGAGAGCAAGAGAGGAGACGGAGAGAACATCTCAGTGTAAGTAACACATCGGAGAGAGGGAGAGAACATCTCAGTGTAAGTAACCCATCGGAAGGAGGGAGAGAGAGAGAGGGGGAGAGGGAGAGAACATCTCAGTGTAAGTAACCCATTGGAGAGAGAGAGAGAGAGGGAGAGCAAGAGAGGAGACGGAGAGAACATCTCAGTGTAAGTAACCCATCGGAGAGAGGGAGAGAACATCTCAGTGTAAGTAACCCATTGGAGGGTGTAATTCTGTTAAATTGCAGTTAATCAAACACTCCAAATATATTACACCTTCTTTGACTACTATATACAATGAATTCCTCAAAGAATATGAATACGTAAAGGGTGCTTAGGCTGCATGTTCCAGATCTGTGCTGGCTGTCCCTGAGACGCCCGTATTTTTCTAAGTGCTCGCTAATGTTAACTCTCCTTATGGTCCTCCTGCTGATGTGAGGCTAACAGCTCGATCATTACCTGGTTCATCCTCTCCCCTCCTTTTTAATAGAAGTGTAACATTCACCATCCTCCAGCCATTTGGTATAATTTCACTGTCCAAGGGACGATGGCTACTGTTTCTTCAATTGCTGGCTTCTCGGCCAGATTTTTTGCTCCTGCACTTCTCGCTGAACGATTTTCTGCCTGTTGGGTGGGCTGGAGAACGTAGAAGAAAAATAAACGGGAAATGCTGGAAATACTCAGCAAGTCAGGAAGTAATGCCCTTCCGTTAACTCTGTTTCTTTCCCCACAGGTGCTGCCTCACTTGATGCGTATTTGCAGCATTTTCTGTTTTTATTTCAGATTTCCAGCATCTGCAGTATTTTGCTTTTGATAGCTGGGATTTCCTGCTTCTATCAACTTTGAAGCCCAGTGACCCTTTAAGTATCATTTCTTTTAAAAATATTCATAGGGTTAATTCTGCGCTTCCAGCAGGCAAGCTGTGCTCGAAAGAAGCCACACAGGGCCCCAACTCCAGACCTCGACCTCCATTGTTACAGCCCTATTACTTTGGCAAACCTCTCTGTGCTGTCTCTATCACTTTCTCACTCTTGGGAGTCTATAATGAACCCCGATGTTCTTGCTCAACCCTGGTTATTTCTCGGTTTAATCCACCCTTGATAATATCCCTACTCTGAATCGCTGTAACCGTGCCATTAGCTAGCAGTGTCTCCTTTGCTCCATTTTACTGGAAAATTCTAACTGGGTATGTTGAGTTCCCAGTCTTGCACTGGTCAAAGCTGTGACACCTCCCCTCAGACAGTAATTAGTGCGTTCAGCACTGATGTTATTGCTGATGTTACATCCACTTATCCGTGGTGGTAAGAGGAATTTTGCATGTGTGTTAAGCAGTTCTACGCTAATATTGCTGAGTATTACTTTCTTCTTCATGACATTAGGAGAGATCAAAAAAGATATAAAGACATTTAAGATAGAAAGGGGGGAGATAATTGATAAACTAATCAAACTTAGAGAGGATAAAATCCCTGGTCCGGTTGATTGCATCCACGAATATTAAAAGAAGTTAGGGAAGAGATAGCAGAGGCACTATTACAAAAATTTCATTAGAAAAGAGAATAGTGCCAGAGGACTTGCGGACAGCTAACGTGATTCCTATATTTAAAAAGGGAGATACAACAAGTCCAGGGAACTATAGTTAATGCCGGTGGTAGGAAGGATAATGGAATCCTTACTCAAAGATGTGATAGAAAAACATCTAGAAATTCTTTGAAGAAGTAACAGAAAGGGGAGACAACGGTAATGCAGTAGATGAAATATATTTGGATTTTCAAAAGGCCTTTGATAAGGTACCGCATAGTAGACTAATGACTAACGTTAATGAGAGATGTGTATATGGACTTTCAAAAGGCATTTGATAAAGTACCACATAATAGACTTGTAAGCAAAATTAAAGCCCATGATTGAGATCCATAGGTTTTTGGACATTAAGGGAATGAAGGGATATGGGGACAGGGCAGGAAAGTGGAGTTGAGGTAGAAGATCAGCCATGATCTTATTAAATGGAGGAGCAGGCTCGAGGGGCCGTATGTCCTACGCCTACTTCTTATCTTATGTTCTTATGTAGAAGTGTGAAATGATACATTTTGGTAGGAAGAATGAGGAGAGGCAATATAAACTAAATGGTACAATTTTAAAGGGGGTGCAGGAACATAGAGGGTGCACATACACAAATCTTTGAAGGTGGCAGGACAAGTTGAGAAAGCTGTTAATAAAGCCCAGGATCCCATATGCTTTTTTAATAGAGGCATGGAGTACAAAAGCAAGGAAGTTATGGTAAACCTTTATAAAACACTGGTTAAGCCTCAGCTGGAGTATTGTGTCCAATTCTGGGCACCACACTTTAGGAAGGATGTCAAGGCCTTAGAGAGGGTGCTGAAGAGATTTACTAGAATGGATGAGGGAGTTCAGTTCTGTGGAGAGACTGGGGTTGTTCTCCTTAGAGCAGAGAAGGTTAAGAGGAGATATGATAGAGGTGTTCAAAATCATGAACGGTTTTGATGATTTTGTTTCCAGTAGCAGAAGGGTCGGTAACCAGAGGTCACAGATCTAAGGTGATCGGCAAAAGAACCAGAGGCAACATGAGGAAACATTTTTTTATGCAGCGAGTTGTTATGATCTAGAATGCACTGCCTGAAAGGGTGGTGGAAGCAGATTCAATAATAACTTTCAAAAAGGGAATTGGATAAATACTTGAAGGGAAAAAATTTACAGGGCTATGGGGAAAGAGCTGGGGAATGGGACTACTTGGATAGCTCTATCAAAGAGTCGGCACAGGCATGATGGGCTGAATGGCCTCCTTCCGTGCTGTAACATATGATGACACCATGAGGTCACAGCATGTGGAATCAGGGGACAAGTAGCAGAATGGATAGCAAACTGGCTACAAAACAGAAAACAGAGAGTAGGGATTAAAGGTAATTACTCAGACTGGCAAAAGGTGGGAAGTGGTGTTCCACAAGGATCGGTGCTGGGACTAATGTTGTTCACAATTTATATAAACAATTTGGACTCAGGAATTGGAAGCACAATTTCAAAATTTGCAGACGACACCAAATTGGGGGTATAGTTAATATTGAGGAGGACTGCGACAAAATACAGGAAGACATTTATAAACTTGCAGAATGGGCATGTAGTTGGCAAATGAATTTCAATATAGACAAGTGTGAGATGCTACATTTTGGTTGGAAGAATAAGGGGGCCACATACTGCATGGATAATAAGAGTCTAAATGGGGTAGAAGAGCAGAGGGATCTGGGGTACAGATACACAAATCACTAAAAGTAGCAACACAGGTTAATAAGGCCATAAAAAACAAACCAACCACTGGTGTTCATTTCTACAGGGATAGAATTGAAAAGCAGAGAAGTTATGTTCAACTTGTATAGAACCTTGGTTAGACCACAAGGAGTATTGTGAACAGTTCTGGTCTCCATATTATAAAAAGGATACAGAGGCACTGAAGAAGGTGCAAAAAAGATTTGCTAGGATAATGCCAGAACTGAGAGGTTATACCTGAGGAAAGATTGAACAGACTGGGACTCTTTTCTCTAGAAAAGAGACTGAGGGGTGACCTGATAGAAACCTTTACAAAGAATTACAAATTACAAAGAATGTACGGCACTGAAACAGGCCATTCGGCCCAACAGGTCCATGCTGGTGTTTATGCTCCACGTGAACCTCCTCCCACCCTTCTTCATCTCACCCCATCAGCATATCCTTCTATTCCTTTCTCCCTCCTATATTTATCGAGCTTCCCCTTAAATGCATCTATGCTACCCACCTCGGACCACTAGGCACCAGACACGACAAAGGCAAACCAAGCCCAGTCGACCCCGCAATGTCCTCCTCACTAACATTTGTGCCAAAATTGGGAGAGTTGTCCCACAGACTAGTCAAGCAACAGCCTGACATAGCCATACTCACAGAATCATACCTTTCAGCCAACGTCCCAGACTCTTCCATCACTATCCCTGGGTACGTCCTGTCCCACCGGCAGGACAGACCGACCAGAGGTGGCGGTACAGTGATATACAGTCAGCAGGGAGTGGCCCTGGGAGTTCTGAACATCGACTCTGGACCCCATGAAATCTCATGGTATCAGGTCAAACATGGGCAAGGAAACCTCCTGCTGATTACCATCTACCACCCTCCCTCAGCTGATGAATCAGTCCTCCTCCATGTTGAACACCACTTGGAGGAAGCACTGAGGGTAGCAAGGGCACAGAATGTACTCTGGGTGGGGGACTTCAATGTCCATCACCAAGAGTGGCTCGGTAGCACCACGACTGACCGAGCTGGCCGAGTCCTGAAGGACATGGCTGCCAGACTGGGCCTGCGGCAGGTGGTGAGTGAAACAACACGAGGGAAAAACTTACTTGACCTCGTCCTCACCATTCTACCTGTCGCAAATGCATCTGTCCATGACAGTATTGGTAGGAGTGACCACCACGCAGTCCTCGTGGAGATGAAGTCCCATCTTCGCACTGAGGACACCATCCAACGTGTTGTGTGGCACCATCACTGTGCTAAATGGGATAGATTCAGAACAGATCTAGCAGCTCAAAACTGGGCATTCATGAAGTGCTGTGGGCCATCAGCAGCAGCAGAATTGTATTCCAGCACAATCTTTAACCTCATGGCCCGGCATATTCCTCACTCTACCATTACCAACAAGCCAGGGGATCAACCCTGGTCCAACGAGGAGTGTAGAAGAGCATGCCAGGAGCAGCACCACGCGTACCTAAAAGTGAGGTGCCAACCTCACAACACAGGACTACATGCATGCTAAACAGCGGAAGCAGCATGCTGTAGACAGAGCTAAGCGATTCCACAACCAACGGATCAGATCAAAGCTCTGCAGTCCTGCCACATCCAGTCGTAAATGGTGGTGGACAATTAAACAACTAACGGGAGGAGGAGGCTCTGCAAACATCCCCATCCTCAATGATGGCAGAGTCCAGCACGTGAGTGCAAAAGACAAGGCTGAAGCGTTTGCAACCATCTTCAGCCAGAAGTGCCGAGTGGATGTTCCATCTCGGCCTCCTCCCGATATCCTCACCATCACAGAAGCCAGTCTTCAGCCAATTCAATTCACTCCACGTGATATCAAGAAACGGCTGAGTGCACTGGATACAGCAAAGGCTATGGGCCCCAACAACATACCGGCTGTAGTGCTGAAGACTTGTGCTCCAGAACTAGCTGCGCCTCTAGCCAAGCTGTTCCAGTACAGCTACAACATTGGCATCTACCTGGCAATGTGGAAAATTGCCCAGGGATGTCCTCTCCACAAAAAGCAGGACAAATCCAACCTGGCCAATTACCGCCCCATCACTCTACTCTCAATCATCAGCAAAGTGATGGAAGGTGTCGTCGACAGTGCTATCAAGCGGCACTTACTCACCAATAACCTACTCACCGATCCTCAGTTTGGGTTCCGCCAGGACCACTCCGCTCCAGACCTCATTACAGCCTTGGTCCAAACATAGACAAGAGAGCTGAATTCCAGAGGTGAGGAGAGAGTGACTGCCCTTGACATCAAGGCAGCATTTGACCGAGTGTGGCACCAAGGAGCCCTAGTAAAATTGAAGTCAATGGGAATCAGGGGGAAAACTCTCCAGTGGCTGGAGTCATACCTAGCACAAAGGAAGATGGTAGTGGTTGTTGGAGGCCAATCATCTCAGCCCCAGGACATTGCTGCAGGAGTTCCTCAGGGCAGTGTCCGAGGCCCAACGATCTTCAGCTGCTTCATCAATGACCTTCCCTCCATAAGGTCAGAAATGGGGATGTTCGCTGATGATTGCACAGTGTTCAGTTCCATTCGCAACCCCTCAAATAATGAAGCAGTCCGAGCCCACATGCAGCAAGACCTGGACAACATCCAGGCTTGAACATTTAAGTGGCAAGTAACATTCGCACCAGACAAGTGACAGGCAATGACCATCTCCAACAAGAGAGGGTCTAACCACCTCCCTTTGACATTCAACGGCATTACCATCACCGAATCCCCACCATCAACATCCTGGGGGTCACCATTGACCAGAAACTTAACTGGACCAGCCTATATAAATACTGTGGCTACAACAGCAGATCAGAGGCTGGGTATTCTGCGGCGAGTGACTCACCTCCTGACTCCCCAAAGCCTTTCCACCATCTACAAGGCACAAGTCAGGAGTGTGATGGAATACTCTCCACTTGCCTGGATGAGTGCAGCTCCAACAACACTCAAGAAGCTCGACACCATCCAGGGCAAAGCATCCCGCTTGTTCGGCACCCCATCCTCCACCCTAAACAATTACTCCCTTCACCACCAGCGCACCGTGGCTGCAGCGTGTACCATCCACAGGATACACTGCAGCAACTCGCCAAGGCTTCTTCGACAGCATCTCCCAAACCCGCGAACTCTACCACCTAGAAGGACAAGGGCAGCAGGCACATGGGAACAACACCACCTGCACGTTCCCCTCCAAGTCACACACCATCCCGACTTGGAAATATATCGCCATTCCTTCATTGTCGCTGGATCAAAATCTTGGAACTCCCTTCCCAACAGCACTGTGGGAGAACCGTCACCACACGGACTGCAGCGGTTCAAGAAGGCGGCTCACCACCAACTTCTCAAGGGCAATTCGGGATGGGCAATAAATGCTGGCCTCGCCAGCGACACCCACATCCCATGAACGAATTAAAAAAAACTACTCCTTGCGATAGCGAGTTCCACATTCTAACCACTCTCTGGGTAAAGAAGTTCCTCCTGAATTCCCTATTGGATTTATTAGTGACTATCTTATATTTATGGCCCCTAGTCCTGGCCTCCCCGCAAGTGGAAATATCTTCTCTATGTCTACCCTATCAAACCCTTTCATAATCTTATCGACCTCTAACAGGTCACCCCTCAGTCTTCTCTTATCTAGAGAAAACAAGAGTCCCAGCCTCTTCAGTCTTTCCTGATATGTTTAAACCAGAAATGAGAGGTTATACCTATGAGAAAGGAATAGAAGGATATACTGATATGGTTAGATGAAGCGGGGAGAGAGGAGGCCCCTATAGAGCATAAGCACTGGCATGGTCCTGTTGGGCCGAATGGCCTGTTTCTGTGCTGTAGATTCTATGTAATTCTACATAATCACAGTATTTCACATACCAAGGTGTAAACAAAAGAACAGATTTTACGGTGAAATAGAAAAATGATGCATGAGACAAAATTCGAACAGTCATTGCAGCAATATTGAAATCTCTACTTCCAATACAGATCTTTCTGTGTAAGTTATTACTTACTGTACACGGTGTAAAAGAGAACAAATATCACCACAGCAAAAATGTAGATAAGCAGAGAGAGAAGACCCTTTACAGCCAGTGCTTCGTAAGGATATCGGCATTCTGTAACTGAACACAGAGTGAATGGAATTAGAGCAGGAGCAAGGAATCGTGAGAAATAAAAGGGACAGGATCTCTCGTTCCTGAGCCTTGGACTATTTGTTCCTTCAAGCATAGCGACCACAGGAGAATCTGTGTCATACATAGATTACAGGGACATAAATAGTAAATATTGCCCACAGGGACAGTGTCATACAGTATACAGTATATAAATTATAGAGACAAATAGTAAATATTGCCCGTACAGGGACAGTGTCATTCAGTGTACAGATTATAGGGACATAAATAGTAAATATTGCCCATACAGGGACTGTCATACTGTATACAGTATATAGATTATAGGGACATAAACAGTAAATATTGCCCGTACAGGGACTGTGTCATACAGTATATAGATTATAGGCACATGGATAGTAAATATTGCCCACATGGACAGTTTCATACAGTATATAGATTCTAGGGTTATAGGTAGTAAATATTGCCCATACAGGGACAGTGTCACAGTATACAGATTATAAGGACATAAATAGTAAATATTCCCCGTACAGGGACAGTGTCATACAGTATACGAACATAAGAAATAGGAGCAGGAGTAGGCCAATCGGCCCCTCGAGCCTGCTCCGCCATTCAATAAGATCATGGCTGATCTGATCCTAACCTCAAATTTAAATTCACGTCCAATTTCCTGCCCGCTCCCCGTAACCCCTAATTCCCTTTACTTCTCGGAAACTATCTATTTCTGTTTTAAATTTATTTAATGATGTAGCTTTCACAGCTTCCTGGGGCAGCAAATTCCACAGACCTACTACCCTCTGAGTGAAGAAGTTTCTCCTCATCTCAGTTTTGAAAGAGCAGCCCCTTATTCTAAGATTATGCCCCCTAGTTCTAGTTTCACCCATCCTTGGGAACATCCTTACCGCATCCACCCGATCAAGCCCCTTCACAATCTTACATGTTTCAATAAGATTGCCTCTCATTCTTCTGAACTCCAATGAGTAGAGTCCCAATCTACTCAACCTCTCCTCATATGTCCGCCCCCTCATCCCCGGGATTAACCGAGTGAACCTTCTTTGTACTGCCTCGAGAGCAAGTATGTCTTTTCTTAAGTATGGACACCAAAACTGTATGCAGTATTCCAGGTGCGGTCTCACCAATACCTTATATAACTGCAGCAATACCTCCCTGTTTTTATATTCTATCCCCCTAGCAATAAAAGCCAACATTCCGTTGGCCTTCTTGATCACCTGCTGCACCTGCAAACTAACTTTTTGATTTTCTTGCACTCGGACCCCCAGATCCCTTTGTATATAGATTATAGGGATGTAAATAGTAAATATTGTCTATACAGGAACAGTGTCATAGAGTATATAGATTGTAGGGACACATTGTAAATATTGCCTGAACAGGGACAGTGTCATTCAGTGTACGGATTATAGGGACATAAATATTAAATATTGTCTGTACAGGACCAGGACTGTCAGTTAAATATTGCAGGATATAATGTATATGGAAATGATAGGGAAGGTGAGGGGGGGTGGAGTTGCTGTACTAATTAGGGGCAACATAATGGCAATAGAAAAAAGGGACATAAGTAACATTAAGATAGAAACAGAATCCATATGGATTGAAACAAAGGATAAGAAGGGATCGATCACGTTAATAGGTATATTTTACAGACCAACTAACAGTGGAAGGGAAGTGCAGGAAGAAATATGTAGACAAATCTATGAAATGAGTAAAAAACATCAAATAATAATCATGGGAGATTTCAACTACCCCCAAATAAACTGGCAAGAAGAGGTAGGCGAAGGGAGAAAAGAGAATGGAGTTTTTTTTTTAAGTGTGCACAGGATCCTTTTTTACCCAGTATTTGAGAAGCCCAACAAGAGAGGAATCAATGTTGGATCTAGTAATGGGAAATGAACCAGAGCAGATAAGAGAAGTAAACATAGGGAAAAATCTAGCTAATAACGATCATAACATAATACGGTTAAAATAACAATTGAGAAAGACATAAGACAAAGACCACAGATTGGAAAAAAAGCTAATTTTCAGGGGATGAGAATGGAACTAGGGCAGGTAAACTGGAAAAAAAATTTTGACTGAAAGAAATAGAACTCACAGTGGGGTAATGTTTAAGATGGTGATCAATAGAGTTCAGGAGAAGTAAATTCCACTAAAAAGCAAGAACAAACTAGCTAATAATGAAACAGCATGGATGAATAAAGAGATGAGTAAAATTGAAACTAAAGAAAAAGGCATACTCTAAGTACATAGAACTAAGGACAGGATGACAAAAAGCAATACGAAGAGGTCAGGAAAGAAGTCAAAAAAACAATTAGGAAGGCAAAGAGGAACTACAGGATTAAATTAGCAAGGAATATAAAAAGAAATAGTAAAGTATTCTACAGACACATAAATAACAAAAATCAGGATAGTGATAGGGCCACTAAGGGATACACATGATAAACTCACAGGTAACGACAGCGAAATGGCAGAAATATTGAAAAGTTATTTTGCCTCCGTATTTACCAGGGAGACCAACAAGGTGGGCAGGATATTAGAAGAAATCGAAAAAGATGTTAAACATTTAAGATAGAAAGGGAGGGGAGATAATTGATAACCAATCTTAGGATTTCAGAAGGGAAAGTCATGCTTGACAAAACTTACTGAATTTTTTGAAGAAGTAACAAAAAGAGTAGACAAGGGTAATGCAGTAGATGTAATATATTTGGATTTTCAAAAGGCCTTCAATAAGGTGCCACATTGTAGACTCGTGGCTAAGGTCAGAGTATGTGGAGTCAGGGGACAGGTAGCAGAATGGATAGCAAATTGGCTACAAAACAGAAAACAGAGTAGGGGTTAAGGGTAACTACTCAGACTGGCAAAAGGTGGGAAATGGTGTTCCGCTGGGACCAATGTTGTTCACAATTTACATTTTGGTAGGAGGAATAAAGGGGCTCACTTACTTCTTGGATAATAAGAGTCTAGACAGGATAGAGGATAAAAGGGACCTCGGGGTTAATACGACCATAAAAAAGGCAAATTAAGCACTAGGGTTCACTTCTAGAGGAATAGAATTGAAAAGCAGAGAAGTTATGTTAAACTTGTATAGAACCTTGGTTAGACCACACTTGGAGTATTGTGCACAGTTCTGGTCACCATATTATAAAAGGATATAGAGGCATTGGAGAGGGTGCAAAAAGATTCACAAGGATGACACCAGAATTGATACGATGGGGGTGATTTTAAACACCAAGAACAGGTGGGTTGAGGGCAGGTGGGAGTTGAAAATAGTTGTTTTTTGGGTCACGACCGCAACCCGGCTTTATTTCCGAGTTTAACTTGGGCGTGTAAAAGTACAGGCTTCCCACTGGGAATGCAAAGTCTGAAAATTTTGCAGTCGCGACCCAAAAACACAACTATTTTCAGCTCCCACCCGCCCCTAACCCACCCATTCTTGGGGGTTAAAATCACCCCCGATATCCTTATGGGTGCAAACTGGGTGAATTAGCACTGAGTTACTGAATGGAATCCATTCCACACATCCATCACTGGGTGAATTAGCACTACGTCACTAGAGGAGGGTAAATATCTACCTGGCGTTTGCGTGTGGCACATTCAGATTTCTATTTGGTGCAAACGAAAGTGGTTAAGAGTCCTGTGATATCAAACATTTGCTTTTCATGAAATACTCACCAATTTGTGTTGCTTTGTAAATTGGTGCAGATGAAATTACCACAGAAACAGGTCCGCATACAAGTATTATGTTACGGTGAGCTGTCAGTAAATAAAATTAAAATCAGCCTGTTCTATTTCTAAAGATACCAATTACAATACCTCATGATTCTTTAAATACACAGGATGTGAATGTGGCACACACTGAACAGTCTTTGGTTTAACAAGCTGTTGCTAACAGTCCCACTCCATATTGTACTGATATTTTTGCTACCTGATTAGTAGCAAAAGTCATACAGGAATCACCAAGCCCTGCGCTGACCCGGTCCTGGTGCCCTGAGATCTTGCTGTGTGAATTCTACTGCCAGGATCACATCTCCAAGGGTTTTTGGGACCTGTGTGACATATTTTAAAGAGGGCGTGGCCGAGGTACTAAATAAGTACCTTTGCATCTGTCTTTACCAAGGAAGAAGATGCTGCCAGAGTGTCAGTAAAGGAAGATATAGTTGAGATACTGGAGGAGCTAAAAATTGATAAAGAGGAGGTACTAGAAAGGCTAGCTGTACTTAAAGTAGATAATTGTAAACAATTTTACAACACCAAGTTATAGTCCAGCAATTTTATTTTAAATTCACAAGCTTTCGGAGATTTTCTCCTTCCTCAGGCAAATGTTTCAAGATCTCCTTGAAGCCTACGCATTTATACATATTGAACAATAATACATGGTGTTTACAGACTGCCCCTGCAACTGCCCGTTGCCAAGGCAATCACCGTGTTCAGACAGAGAGGTGTTACCTGCAGAACCTCCGAATACACATTCAATAAAAAAACAAACAGGGAAAATTGAATGTGTATTCGGAGGTTCTGCAGGTAACACCTCTCTGTCTGAACACGGTGATTGCCTTGGCAACGGGCAGTTGCAGGGGCAGTCTGTAAACACCATGTATTATTGTTCAATATGTATAAATGCGTAGGCTTCAAGGAGATCTTGAAACATTTGCCTGAGGAAGGAGAAAATCTCCGAAAGCTTGTGAATTTAAAATAAAATTGCTGGACTATAACTTGGTGTTGTAAAATTGTTTACAATTGTCAACCCCAGTCCATCACCGGCATCTCCACATCTTAAAGTAGATAAGTCACCCGGTCCAGATGGGATGCACCTAGGTTGCTGAGGAAAGTAAGGGTGGAAATTGCGGAGGTACTGGCCATAACCTTCCAAACATCCTTAGAAACGGGGTGGTGCCAGAGGACTGGAGAATTGCAAATGTTACACCCTTGTTCAAAAAAGGGTGTAAGGATAAACCCAGCAACTACAGGCCAGTCAGTTTAACCTTAGTAGTGGGGAAACTTTTAGAAACGATAATACAGGACAGAATTAAGAGTCACTTGGACGAGTGTGAATTAATTAGGGAAAACCAGCACGGATGTTAAAGGCAAATCGTGTTTAACTAACCTGGTATAATTTTTTGATGAGGTAACAGTGAGGGTAGATGAGGGCAATGCAGTTGATGTGGTGAATATGGACTTTCAAAAGGCGTTTGATAAAGTGCCGCATGGCAGGCTTGTCCTCAAGATTGCAGCCCATGGAATAAAGGGGGCAGTAGCAGCATGGATTCAGAATTGGCTAAGTGACAGGAAACAGAGAGTAGTGGTGAACGGTTGTTTTTCGGACTGGAGGAAGGTGTACAGTGATCCCCAGGGGTCGGTGCTGGGACCACTGCTTTTCTTGATATATATTAATTACTTGGATTTGGGTGTATAGGGCACAATTTCAAAATTCGCAGATGACAAAACTTGTAAGGTACTGAACAGTGAGGAGGATAGTGATAGACTTCAAGAGGATATAGACAGACTGGTGGAATGGGTGAACACGTGGCAGATGAAATTCAACGCAGAAAAATGCGAAGTGATACATTGCGGTAGGAAGAACGAGGAGAGGCAATATAAACTAGAGGGCACAATTCTAAAAGGGGTACAGCAACAGAGAGATCTGGGGTTATTTGTGCACAAATCGTTGAAGGTGGCAGGGCAGGTTGAAAAAGCGGTTTAAAAAGCATACGGGATCCTGGGCTTTATAAATGGAGGCAGAGAGTACAAAAGTAAGGAAGTCATGATGAACCTTTATAGAACACTGGTTCGGCCACAGCTGAAGTATTGTGTCCAGTTCTGGGCACCGCACTTTAGGAAAGATGTAAAGGCCTGAGAGAGGGTGCAGAAGAGATTTACTAGAATGATTCCATGGATGAGGGACTTTAGTTACGTGGATAGACTGGAGAAGCTGGGGTTGTTCTCCTTGGAACAGAGAAGGTTGTGAGGAGATTTGATAGAGATATTCAAAATCATGAAAGGTCTAGACAGAGTAGATAGAGAGAAACTGTTCCCATTGGCTGAAGGATCAAGAACCAGAGGGCATATTTTTAAGGTGATTGGCAAAAGAACCAAAGGTGACATGAGGAAAAACTTTTTTTTTTAATATACAGTGAGTGGTTAGGATCTGGAATACACTGCCTAATGGGAGTGGTGGAGGCAGATTCAATCAAGGCCCTCAAAAGGAAACTGGATAAGTACTTGAAAGGAAAAAATTTGCAGGGCTACGGGGATAGGGCCGGGGAGTGGGACGAGCTGGATTGCTCTTGCATAGAACCGGTGTGGACTCGATGGGCTGAATGGCCTCCTTCCGTGCTGTAACCTTTCTCTGATTCTATGTTTTTGGTGAGCAGATGTTGTTTGTGTGTGATTGCCTCAAGCAATGAAAAGGATGGGGACGGGAGAAGCAGGAAGGCTGGTCACCAAGTATCTTCAAGGCTGGCATACCTGGGACAGGAATGCTGCTGAAATGACTGCCCCAGCAAAAACCTTAGCCACACTTCCTCTTTCAGAGGCTGACTGAGCTGCTGAGCTGTGTGTGCAGCATTTTCTGTTTTTAATTCAGTAGGAACAATGCTGACTCCCAGGCACCTTTCAGCTGCGCAGAGGGAGAGAACAGTGACAAATAACCAGCCGTAAATATTATTGTGTGAACTTACAGTTAGTGGACAAGAACGACGGAGACTGTTCAGTTCCAGCATTTAGGAACAGGATGACAACATAGATGACCATTGCAAAACCCAGGAAACACCCAAACGCTGCATTGACTTTGTACCATATTGAGAAGCCTGGGAAAGGGATGAAATAGAGGACGTAGTGAACTAAAGATTGGTTGGAATTTTACGCCTCTGCGCTCACCCATTCACTTTAACAAGATTGCGCACTGAGGATCAGAGTAGAAAATCTCCCCTGGTTAAACACAGAGAGGTAATAATAAAACATTCAATCCCATTGTCACAGGAAAGCTGGGAGTGGTTACAGAGGGAGACAGGGTAAGGTGCAGGGGAGGTTACAGAAGGGGGAGGGGTAAGGGGCGGGGGAAGGTTAGAGGGGGAGGAGGGGTAAGGAGCGGGGGAAGGTTAGAGGGAGGAGGGGTACAGGTGGGGGAGGTTACAGGGGGAAGAGGGGTAAGGGGTGGGTTAGGTTACAGGGAGAAGAGGGGCAAAGGTTTTGAGAGGTTACAAAGAGAGGAGGGATAAGGGGTGGGGGAATATAAGTTCACCCTGGGCCGGAACTTGAAGAGAATTGCAACATATAATAACAGTATTAACTCGAATCTAATGGGCAATTAACCCTCAAGGGCCAGGCCGAGTCTGTTCCTGGTGTGCTGTCAACAGGAAGTAATGAAGTTCTTGTACAATGCCAAACTCTTACAGGGACAGTCCCTTTCCTTCCCTCTGAATTTCACCCTCTTGATCTAAGCATGCAACTTGAATGAATGAGGGAGAACCAATGTTGCTAAATTAATGTGTTTTATTCAATATCAACCGGAACTATAGCCTGGCATCTGATCGTAGTTTTTGTGTGTTTGTACATGAGCAAAACGGGCCACTTACCTGCATCAGATATACAGAAAAGACATGCAATTAACAGGCAGATGAAGGACAGAAGTTGAAAGGCCACAAAAATGGCCGTCAGTTGCTTCTGGTGTTTCTGAACTGTGAATGCAAATAAGTTAACCCAAAGTTATTTGAAGTCAATATCAACAAATCGTTTTCTGATCCTGAAATAGCCGAATAACAGCATGCATGAATACCTTGGAACTTCTTTAGGGCAATGAAGATTATGAAACTTGCTGCAAAGGTGGAGGTCAAATTACTAACCAGAGCAACGACAGACATCACAATAGCGTAGCTAAGAATGAGAAGAATTCCTGGAACATGAAAACATCATCAATTTACTCCAGCTCAAAGTACATTTTTGAAGTACATCAGAAAATGCAAATTCATGACAACAATCTGATGGGATGCAACAAATGGTTAATATGCTTGTGGCAATTCCACATAGCTGTATTAAATGAGGTGTCACACTTCCATTAGAACAGCAGAGAAGGGAAATTTTGTATATAATCATAGAATCGTTATAGCACAGAAGGCAGCCATTCGGCCCATTGTATCTGTGCCAGTCGAAAAAGAGCTATCCAGTCTAATCCCACTTTCCAGCACTTGGTCCGTAGCCCTGTAGGTTACGGCACTTCAGGTGCACATCCAGGTACTTTTTAAATGCGATGAGGGTTTCTGCCTCTATCACCCTTCCATGTAGTGAGTTCCAGACCCCCACCACCCTCTGGGTGAAAACTTTATTCCTCAGCTCCCCTCTAAACCTTCTACCAATCACTTTAAATCTGTGCCCCCTGGTTATTGACCTCTCTGCTAAGGGAAATAGGTCCTTCCTGTCCAGTCTATCTAGGCCCCTCAATTTTATACACCTCAATTAAATCTCCCCTCAGCCTCCTTTGTTCCAAAAAAACCCCAGCCTATCCAATCTTGGCAGCATCCTTGTAAGTACCCTCTCTAGTGCAATCACGTCTTTCCTGTAATGTGACCAGAACTGTACGCGGTACTCTAACTAGTGTTTCATACAGTTCGAGCATAACCTCCCTGCTCTTATATTCTGTGCCTTGGCTAATAAAGGAAAGTATTCCATATGCCTTCTTAACCACCTTATCTACTGTCCTGCTACCTTCAGGGATCTGTGGACATGCATTCCAAGGTCCCTCTCTTCATCTACACCTCTCACTATCCTCCTAATTTTTTTTAAAAATCATTCATGGGATGTGGGCTTCGCTGGCAAGGCCAGCATTTATTGTCCATCCCCAATTGTCCTTGAGAAGGTGGTGGTGAGCCGCCTTCTTGAACCGCTGCAGTCCTTGTCCCTGTGTTCTCCCACAGTGCTGTTAGGTAGGGAGTTTCAGGATTTTGAACCAGCGACGATGAAGGAACAGCAATGTATTTCCAAGTCGGGATGGTGTGTGACTTGGAGGGGAACGTGCAGGTGGTGTTGTTCCCATGTGCCTGCTGCTCTTGTCCTTCTAGGTGGTAGAGGTCACGGGTTTGGGAGGTGCTGTCGAAAAAGCTTTGGCGAGTTGCTGCAGTGCATCCTGTGGATGGTACACACTGCAGCCACGGTGCGCCGGTGGTGAATGTTTAGGGTGGTGGATGGGGTACCAATCAAGCGGGCTGCTTTGTCCTAGATGGTGTCGAGCTTCTCGAGTGTTGCTGGAGCTGCATTCATCCAGGCAAGAGGAGAGTATTCCATCACACTCCTGACTTGTGCCTTGTAGATGGTGGAAAGCTATGGTGAGTCAGCAGGTGAGTCACTCTCCGCAGAATACCCAGCCTCTCATCTGCTTTTGTAGCCACAGTATTTATGTGGCTGGTCCAGTTAAGTTTCTGGTCAACGGTGACCCCCAGGACGTTGATGGTGGGGGATTCGGCAATGGTAATGCTGCTAAATGTCAGGGGAGGTGGTTACACTCTCTCTTGTTGGAGATGGTCATTGCCTAGCACTTGTCTGGTGCAAATGTTACTTGCCACTTATCAGCCCAAGCCTGGATGTTGTCCAGGTCTTGCTGCATGCAGGCACAGACTGCTTCATTATCTGAGGGGTTGCGAATGGAACTGAACACTGCAATCATCAGTGAACATTTCTGACCTTATGATGGAGGGAAGGTCATTGATGAAGCAGCTGAAGATGGTTGGGCCAAGGATACTGCCCTGAAGAACTCCTGCAGCAATGTCCTGGGGCTGAGATGATTGGCCTCCAACAACCACTACCATCTTCCTTTGTGCTAGGTATGACTCCAGCCACTGGAGAATTCTCCACCCTGATTCCCATTGACTTCAATTTTACGAGGGTTCCTTGGTGCTACACTCGGTCAAATGTCTTGATGTCAAGGGCAGTCACTCTCTCCTCACCTCTGGAATTCAGCTCTTTTGTCTATGTTTGGACCAAGGCTGTAATGAGGTCTGGAGCGGAGTGGTCCTGGCGGAACCCAAACCGAGCATTGGTGAGCAGGTTATTGGTGAGTAAGTGCCTCTTGATAGCACTGTCGACGACACCTTCCATCATTTTGCTGATGATTGAGAGTAGACATGAGACGGTAATTGGCCGGATTGGATTTGTCCTGCTTTTTGTGGACAGGACATACCTGAGCAGTTTTCCACATTGTTGGGTAGATGCCAGTGTTGTAACTGTATTGGAAGAGTTTGGCTAGAGGCGCGGCTAGTTCTGGAGCACAAGTCTTCAGCACTACAGCCGGGATGTTGTTGGGGCCCATACCCTTTGCTGTATCCAGTGCACTCAGCCGTTTCTTGATATCACGTGGAGTGAATCGAATTGGCTAAAGACTGGCTTCTGTGATGGTGGGGATATCGGGAGGAGGCCGAGATGAATCATCCTCTCGGCACTTCTGGCTGAAGATGGTTGCAAACGCTTCGGCCTTGTCTTTTGCACTCACGTGCTGGACTCCGCCATCATTGAAGATGGGGATTTACAGAGCCTCCTCCTCCCATTAGTTGTTTAATTGTCCACCACCATTCGCGACTGGATGTGGCAGGACTGCAGAGCTTTGATCTGATCCGTTGGTTGTGGAATCGCTTTGCTCTGTCCATAGCATGTTGCTTCCGCTGTTTAGCATGCATGTGGTCCTGAGTTGTAGGTTCACCAGGTATGCCTGGTGCTGCTCTTCTACACTCTTCATTGAACCATTGTGTATTGCCTTGCCTTGTTTGTCCTCCCCAAATGCATTACCTTAGACTTCTCTGGATTGAATTCCATTTGCCACTTTTCTGCCCACCTGACCAGTCCATTGAT
This sequence comes from Heptranchias perlo, assembly GCF_035084215.1. NCBI lineage: Eukaryota > Metazoa > Chordata > Chondrichthyes > Hexanchiformes > Hexanchidae > Heptranchias > Heptranchias perlo. Next base: position 852,208 of record NC_090363.1, read on the forward strand.
ATCTTCCTGCAGTCTGCAGCTTTCATCCTCACTATCAATCACACGCCCAATTTTTGTATCATCTGCAAACATGCCCCCAACATTTAAGTCCAAATCATCAATATATACCACAAAAAACAAGGGACCTACTACTGAGCCCTGCAGAACCCCACTGGAAATAGCCTGCCAGTCACAAAAGCACCTGTCGACCATTACCCTTTGCTTCCTGCCACTGAGCCAATTTTGGATCCAACTTGCCACTTTCCCTTGGATCCCATGGGCTTTTACTTTTTTGACCAGTTTACCATATGGGACCTTGTGAAAAGCCTTGCTAAAAATCCATGTAGACTACATCAAACGCAGTACCCTCATCGACTCTCCTTGTTACCTCCTCAAAAATTCAATTGAGTTAATATGACACTACCTTCCCTTAACAAATCCATGTTGACTGTCCTTGATTAATCTATGCCTTTCTAAGTGATGGTTTATCCTGTCCCTCAGATTGATTCCAATAATTTGCCCACCACCGAGGTTGGACTGACTGGCCTGTAATTACTTGGTCTATCCCTTTCTCCCACTTTAAACAACGTTGGCAGTCCTCCAATCCTCCGGCACTACGCCTATAGCCAGGGGGGATCGGAAAATGATGGTCAGAGCCTCCGCTATGTAACTTTCACCGGCAGGAAGATAACTTTCATCGGCAGGTACAATCAGAATACAATCCCATCTACCTCACACTGCATCAGGCTGTGAAACATTACCCAGTACAATCAGAATATAATCCCATCTATCTCATACTGTGAAATCCTACCATTGACGGTGAGGAAATGTGAGTTGCTGCTTGTGCTGACCCCGTTTTTCACTGTGCAGGTATACAAGCCGCAATCTGAGACTTTCATGTCTTTAATAAACAGCGTGGTGTTATCAAATACCAGCCTGTAACGTGAGCTGTTTAACAGTTGCTTGTTGTCTTTTTGCCACAAGATTCCACTTGCTTTTCCATTTCTCACAAAGCAGTTCAGCTCAACACGATCCACTACATAGGTGGGGTCCTGAACTATCAGTGGTGCCAGCAGCTGTTCTGTCAAAAAATAAAGTCACATGGGTTGTGAAATCCAATTTCAGACAGTGTTCTAATCATACTGGTGTCAGCCTCGTCAGTAGGAAACTCCCCCGAGTCAGAAGGTCGTGGGTTCAAGTCCCACTACAGAGACCTGAGCGCATAATCCAGGCTGACGCTTCAGTGCAGTACTGAGGGAGTGCTGCACCGTTGGAGGTGCCACCTTTCATATGAATGGTCATGGGATCTTTTACATCCACCTCTCACGTGGATGTAAAAGATCCCATGACAATTCAAAAAAGGACAGAAGATTCTCCCCAAAGTCCTAACCAATATTTATCTCTCACCCAACATCACTAAAACAGATTATCTGGTCATTATCACATTGCTATTTGTGGGATCTTGCTGTGTGCAAATTGGCTGCTGCGATTTTAACATTACAATCGTGACTACACTTCAAAAGTACTTCATTGTCTGTAAAGCGCTTTGGGGCATCCTGAGGTCATGAAAGGTGGTACATAAATGCAAATCTTTCTTTTTATATATTCACTCAGTTATCACTCAAGAAATAATCCTATAATTGCCACTGGAAAGTTAAGACATCCAACATGAATTTGGTTGCCATTACTAAAATCTCTCTCAACAAACCATCCCATGTAAGCTAATATACACCAACAAATTTAAATAATACATCATACTACGTGACAGTGAAAGGGGAAAATGGCCAAAAAGTGTCCACGTTTTTGTGACCCACCATTGTTTGTTTTATTATTTTGTGGAAAAAAGCCGATACGTCCTGCTCCAGTGGAAGAGCTGCTGTGTAGAGAGCACGGTTGCAGAAAGGGGAAGCTAAATAAGTACATGAGGGAGAAAGGAATGCTGATAGGATGAGATGAAGAGGGGTGGGAGGAGGTTCATGTGGAGCATAAACACTGGCATGGACCTGTTGGGCCAAATAGCCTGTTTCTGTGCTATAAATTCTATGTAAAAATGTAAGTCAGTTAGAAAAACTTTGCCCAGAACCACATGGCTGTTGAAAGTAAATTGGCAACTTGTGATTAAAAATTGAGACTAGGGGCAGGAATTTTCCGCCTTAGCAGTCCTTGTGCATGCTGGGAAATTTCTCCCCTCCCCCTCAGTTTCATACTATTCACTTTAATGGTTAGAAAATTTTAATCTGGGGGTGTGGAATTTCCCCGATTGGTGCTCCCGGGCCGAGCCAGGATAACTGAGAAGGAAAACGGCGAATGTCTAAAGGTTGAAAGTTGACTGCAGCGAATCACATGGGCGGGGCGCGGCCGATCCCGCACGCGACGCAGCACATCCCGCGCCTGCGGGGCCGAGCGCAGCTCATGCTTTGTGTACTGGGCCACTGCAGCTGTCAGTTCCTAGTTCAAGTGTTTGCTTTCATCAGTTATAAATTACAGACTCCGCTTCGTATGCGCCCCCTCCCCAGATTGGGAGCAGAGTGGGAGTGCGTAACAGGAATTCCAGCACATGCACACATAATCTTCCATCCCTTGTATTAATGGACAGAAACACTAAAGATGAAAGTTCACCCCCAGCAGGTGATCGCATGTGTTATTCCTATTAGGAGTATGGATCAGTGTTAATGGTCATATCAAATGACCAACAGCCAGCTAGGGAGAACACTCCCTGTGCTGGGCGTTCACGTTCAAGGTAATGCCTCTGCACCTTTGTTTTTCTGGTTCCATGTTTTATTTCTGCTTGCTTGCTTTTTGTTTTCACTAGAAGCAGAGAATTCAACCTTTCAGCTGGCAATACCAGCTCCTGGGGCCTTAAAGGAGGAGAGGATAGAAGGCTCCGTGCAACACTGCCCAGCTCTGCCAATATGGCATTGTTTTATACATGGTAAGATCGTGCTTTTCCTAAAGACAGTCAAGCTATGTTGCCTGGAGAATGCTAAGTGTAAGCTTAATGGTCAATACTTTAAATAGCCCTTCCTCCATTTAGATTCCACTTCTGCCAACAGTAACTTCTAAATTAAAGTTTCAAAGAATGGTTAAAAAAGATTGAAAGAGGCAAGTAAAGAACTCAATAGAGACAGAATATAAGCAGGAGACAGTGTGAGCAGACAAACCGCAGAGTAAGGGTGAAAGATGGAAACCCACACTAGCTATAGTGTGGTATAGAAATATTACACACGAGGAAAGTACATATAACCCACACAGTAATGAATTGCTGGAAATAAACCACGGCTTCCTGCCCTGCATTTGTGCAAGGTGGTTATCACACCTGTCACACTTACCCTGGACTTCCAAGAGGAAAGGGAGAAATTTGGACACAACCTTATTGTCAGATGAAGGTTCGCTTAAAATCGCTTCAAAAAGGCCACTGTCTATAACTTCTAAATTCTTCAGTAAGAGAGACCCAGTGTTTGGATCAAACTTCACTCGGTGTTTGAAATATGAATTGAATGACACAATGTCACTATAAGATGTGTACTGCAGAATTGTCTTCTTACTATCACGGCCCAAGTACTGCCAGGTGATCTTGTGTCTAGATTTGTACTGAATGACTGGCAGCAAGACATGGGAACCTACAATACGGGTTATATTCATTGGTTGAATCGTGATTTCTTGAAAATCTGAAAGAAATTAGTGGTTGAGTTCAACATAAGAGCTTTACAATGAAATACCATTTCTTTTTTGAAAAAATGAGTTTACAGGAGAAATTGGCCCAGATTTGTGTCTTCATCATCAGGCTTAAGAGCTTCAACCACCAGGAACACCCATCACAACTGTCATTGGGCATTGTGGGCAACTTGGGTCCAAATCTGTAACAGGCGGTCCTGATGGGCAGAGCTCTCTGCCTGAAGCAGACGACCAAAATCTGGGCCATAAAGGCCAAGGCTATACTTCTTGTTCAAAGCACTCAATTTTATACAGAATCATAGAAAATTTACGGCACAGAAGGAGGCCATTCGACCCATCGTGTCCACACCAACTGAAAAAGAGCCACCCACCCTAATCCCACTTTCCAGCACTTGGTCCGTAGCCCTGTAGGTTACGGCATTTCAAGTACACATCAAAGTATTTTTTAAATGAGTTGAGGGTTTCTGCCTCTACCACCCTTTCAGGCAGTGAGTTCCAGACCCCCACCACCCTCTGGTGAAAACAAATTTCCTCAGCTCCCCTCTAATCCTTCTACCAATCACTTTAAATCTATGCCCCCTGGTCACTGACCCCTCTGCTAAGGGAAATAGGTCCTCCCTATCCACTCTATCTAGGCCCCTCATAATTTTGTACACCTCAATTAAATCTCCCCTCAGCCTCCTCTCATCCAAGGAAAACAACCCCAGCCTATCCAATCTTTCCTCCTAGCTAAAATTCTCCAGTCCTGGCAACAGCCTCGTAAATCTCCACTGGACCCTCTATAGTGCAATCACATCTTTCCTATAATGTGGTGACCAGAACTGTATGCAGTACTCAAGCTGTGGCCACCTGACCAGTCCATTGATATCTTCCTGCAGTCTATACCTTTCCTCCTCACCATCAACTATATAGTGTTAAAACCACACACTTAGAGATACAAGACTTTTTTTTTAAAAAGAATAAGAAATCTTGTTGTATTAAAGATGTCAATATGTGTGCTCTGTAGAGTGTCATGTGGGTGCTCGAGTGCTACTTGACAGCTGAGAGGCCTCAGGAAACCATGCTTGGGCGAGGATGCAGAACACACTGTCAGACTACTTGTCCTACATCCAGTCTCAAGTTAAACATCGGGAAGACTGAAGCCATTGTCTTCGGCCCACCCCACATCACGAACTCTGTACCTTCACCACCAACTCCATCTCCCTCCCCGACCACTGTTTCAGACTGAACCAGTCTGATCACAACCTCGGGATTTTGTTCGAACCAAAGCTAAACAATGACTCCATATCCTCTGCATCACAAAGACAGCCTACTTCCACTAAGGGGCAGAATGGCCATGAGGGAAATTGGGAGATTTGCTGAGTGCCCTCACAAATGGTTCCATAGCGTTATATTATCGCACCCCTTTTTCCATGAGAATCCTAAAGACTTCCACACTCTAATGGGAGTGCCATTCTGCCCGCTTCTACTTCAGTAACATCACCCACCTCTGTCCCTACTTCAACCCATCTGTCACCAACAGACTCAACTATTCCAATGCTCTCGCTGCAGGCCTCCTATCCTCCACCTTTCATAAACTTCAACTGATCCAAAATGCTGCTGTCCATATCCGATACCATCCTACTCACTTATCATCCCTGTCCTCGCTGACCTACATTGGTTCCTGGTCCCTAACTGCTGAAATTTAAAATTCTCATCCTTGTGTTTAAGTCCCTCCATGGCCTCACCCCTCCATATTTCTGTAACTTCCTCCAGCCCTACAGCCTCCCCAAACTCTGTGTTCCTTTGATTCCAGCCTCGTGTGTATCCCCAGTCCCTGTGCCCAATCATTGGTAGCCGTATGTTCAACTGTCTGGGTCCCACACTCTTGAATTCCCTCTCTAAACCCACCGCCTCTCCACTCCATCTCCTCCTTTAAGATCCTCCTTAAATCCCACTATTTGAACAAGATTTTGGTCACCCCTCCAAACATTTCCTTCTTTGGTTCAGCGTCTACTTTTTTTGATTGAACTTCTATAAAGCGCCTTGGGACATTTTTCTACATTAAAGGCAAGTTGTTGTTGTTGCCATTTCTGTAAAAGAATGGTTCATTGCCGACTCCTCTTCCAAAGGAATGGTTCGTTCCTTATTATGGATCTAAAGTAATAGCCCATTCCCTACTCCAGATCCAAATGGATTGGGTAGAGGATGACCCATTCTAAGGACTGGGACATTCCTTAGGTGAAAGGATTTGCGGCGGGCCAGTCTCCACCTCAGGTCCAAAGCGGCGGGCCAGTCTCCACCCCAGGTCCAAAGCGGCGGGCCAGTCTCCACCCCAGGTCCAAAGCGGCGGGCCAGTCTCCACCCCAGGTCCAAAGCGGCGGGCCAGTCTCCACCCCAGGTCCAAAGCGGCGGGCCAGTCTCCACCCCAGGTCCAAAGCGGCGGGCCAGTCTCCACCCCAGGTCCAAAGCGGCGGGCCAGTCTCCACCCCAGGTCCAAAGCGGCGGGCCAGTCTCCACCCCAGGTCCAAAGCGGCGGGCCAGTCTCCACCCCAGGTCCAAAGCGGCGGGCCAGTCTCCACCCCAGGTCCAAAGGAATATGACATTCTTTACCCCAAGTGTTTAAAATGAAAGTAATCAAAATAAAATAATTTCTAGGCTCTGGTGTCCATTCAAGAGGGAAGATTGGATAGGCTGGGGTTGTTTTCTTTGGAACAGAGGAGGCCGAAGGGTGATTTAATTGAGGTGTATAAATTTATGAGGGGCCTGGATAGAGTGGACAGGAAGGACCTCTTTCCCTTCGCAGAGAGGTCAATAAACAGGGGGCATAAATTTAAAGTAATTGGTAGAAGGGTTAGACGGGAGCTGAGGAAAAATGTTTTCACTCAGAGGGTGGTGGGAGTCTAGAGCTCACTATCTGAAAAAGTGGTAGAGGCAGAAACCCTCATCACATTTAACAAGTACTTGGATGTGCACTTGAAGTGCCATAACATACAAGGCTATGGACCAAGTGCTGGAAAGTGGAATTAGGCTGGGTAGCTCTATTTCGACCGGCACAGACACGATGGGCCGAATGGCCCCTTCTGTGCCGTAAATTTTCTATGTTTCTATCAGAATAATTTTGCCCTGGGCAGTGACATAATCACCTCCCAATTCTGCCTTCAGACTTCTGTTAGTGGGAGCAATGAAATGTAAAGAACCAGCAAAAGTTTACAACAGTAAATCGACACTGCATCACAACAGTAAAATCTAGCTCAAAGTCGAGCTCAAAGTCTAGCCCAGATCAGCAAGAGAATCAGGATAGGATTAGTAGGAGCTTTGGAAGTGGATACTGGCCTTCTCTTTTTGAAAAGATGAGGAAGGTTCTGTCCAAGTAATTAATCATACCTGAATTTTGGACACTACTCAAGAATCACAAACTACCAAAGGAATATGGAACAACAGTCGGGATCCTTCAACAACAACAACTTGCGCCGTCCCAAGGCGCTTCACAGGAGCGTCATCAAACTAAATTTGACACCGAGCCATGTGAGGAGGTATTAGGACAGGTGACCAAAAGCTCGATCAAAGAGGTAGGTTTTATGGAGTGTCTTAAAGGAGAGGTTTAGGGAGGGAATTCCAGTGCTTAGGGCCTAGGCAGCTGAAGGTACAGCCACCAATGGTGGAGCGATTAAAATCAGGGATGCGCAAAAGGCCAGAATTGGAGGAGCACCGAGATCTCCGTGGGTTGTAGCAGTGGAGGAGGTTAGGGAGATAGGGAGAGGGGAGGCCACGGAGGAATTTAAAAACAAAGATGAGAATTTTAAGATCGAGGCGTTCCCGGACCGGGAGCCAATGTAGGTCAGTAAGCACAGGGGGTGATGGTGAACGGGACTTGGTGCGAGTTAGGGTATGGGCAGCAGAGTTTTGGATAAACTCAAGTTTATGGGGGGAGGAGGTTGGGAGGCCAGCCAGGAAAGCATTGGAATAGTCCAGTCTAGAGGTAACAAAGGCATGGATGAGGGTTTCAGCAGATGAGCTGAGGCAGGGGAGGAGATGTGCGATGTTACGGAGGTGGAAGTAGGCAGTCTTGGTGATGGAGCGGATTTGTGGTTGGAAGCTCAGCTTAGGGTCAAACAGGACGCCAAGGTTACGAACGGTCTTGTCCAGCCTCAGACAGTGGCCAGGGAGAGGGATGGAGTCGGTGGCGAGGGAACGGAGTTTGTGGCGGGGACTGAAGACAATGGCTTTGGTCTTCCCAATATTTAGTTGCAGGAAATTTTTGCTCATCCAGTACTGGATGTCGGACAAGCAACGTAACAGATAAGAGACGGTGGAGGGGTCGAGGGAGGTGGTAGTGAGGTAGAGCTGGGTGTCGTCAGCGTACATGTGGAATCTGACGTCGTGTTTTCGGACGATGTCGCCGAGAGGCAGCATGTAGATGAGAATTAGGAGGGGCCAAGCATAGATCCTTGGGGGCTCCAGAGGTAACGGTGCGGGAGCGGGAAGAGAAGCCATTGCAGGTGATTCTCTGGCTATGACTGGATAGATCGTCCTCTATCTATCTATCCATTCTTATCTAAGAATGGAACCAGACGAGCGCAGTCCCACCCAGCTGGACGATGGAGGAAAGGCGTTGGAGGAGGATGGTGTGGTCAACCATGTCAAAGGCTGCAGACAGGTTGAGAAGGATAAGGAGGGATAGTTTCCACAATCACATAGGATGTCATTTGTGACTTTGATAAGGGCAGTTTCAGTACTGTGGCAGGGGCAGAAGCCTGATTGGAGAGATTCAAACGTGGAGTTGCGGGAAAAATGGGCACAGATTTGGGTGGCAACAACACGTTCTAGGACTTTGAAGAAAGGGAGGTTGGAGATAGAGCGGTGGCTTGCAAGGACAGAGAGGTCAAGGGTGGGTTTTTTGAGAAGGGGTGTGATGACAGCAGATTTGAAGGGGAGGAGGACAGTACCTAAAGAGAGGGAACCGTTAACAATATCAGCTTACGTGGGGGTCAGGAAGGGAAGTTGGGTGGTCAGCAATTTAGTGGGAACAGGGTCGAGGGAGCAGGAGGTGGGTCTCATTGTCAAGATTAGCTCGAAGAGGGTATGAGGGGAGATAGGAGAGAAACTAGAGAAAAATGAGAGATCAGGTCTGGGGCAGAGAGGAACCGGAGGGGAAGTTTGGCTTGGTGGGCTAGCGGAAAGGCGGGTAGTGGCAGAGGCAGCTGAACGGATGGTCTCCATCTTAGGGATAAAGAAGTCCATGAGCTCCTTGCACTTTTCGTTGGAGGTGAGGGTGGAGGGGGCAGGGGAGAGGGGTGAAAGAAGACAGTTTGTAGTGAAGAGAAACCGGAGGTTATTTTTGCATTCCAGGATGATCCTGGAATAGTGAGCAGTTTTGGCAGAGGAGAGCACGACCCGATGCTGCTTTATGTGGTCCAGCCCGATCTGGCAATGAATGGCTAAACCAGTTGTCCGCTATAAACGTTCAAGTCTGCATCCCTTGGACTTAAGGGAGCGGATACCAAGGGGAACGACCAGGGTGAGAGAGAGTAATGGTTTTAATGGGGACAAGGGCATCAAAGGTGGAGGTGAGGGTGTGATTGAGCAGATCGGTAGCTGCAGAAATATTGTGGTGAATGGAGGGCCAAAGACTAGACAGTTGGGAATTTGAAAGTGCTGTTGTGACTTGGGGGGGCGGGAAAAGAGTTTCTTCCAGGGGCGGGCACAGAAGGAAGTGGGGTTGGGAGGGGGAAGGGGGGGTGTGGGTGTGGGTGTGGGTGGAGAGGGATACAAGAAAGTGATCAGAAATGGCTTTATCCATGATTGACATGATGGGAGTAGAGAGGCCATGTGAAATGGCAAGGTCGAGGAGGTGGCCGTGAATATGGGTAGGGAAGGTTAAGTGGAGGGAGAGATTAAGGGTGGATAGGAGGGCAGTGAACTCAGAGGAGAGAGAGCATGAGGAGAGAGAGCATGAGGAGAGAGAGCATGAGGAGAGAGAGCATGAGGAGAGAGAGCATGAGGAGAGAGAGCATGAGGAGAGAGAGCATGAGGAGAGAGAGCATGAGGAGAGAGAGCATGAGGAGAGAGAGCATGAGGAGAGAGAGCATGAGGAGTCGCTCAGTGCAGAGGCTGAGGGAGGAAAGCAGTGAAGATATCTCGGTGAGATTCTTGGCGTGGTGCTTGGGTGGGTGGTAGAGAACGAGGATTTTAAAGGAGAGGCGTGAGGGGTGAAACAAGGTGAGATGCTCAAAGGAAGAGAAGGTGCCAGAGGAGTAGGGGGACAGACCAAAGTGTGATTTGCTGGTAAGGGCCACATCCCTAGCCTCACTAGAGTCTCACATTTTAGCTTATACTTGGCATTGTTTGAGTCCCAATCTGACATGATTATACATAACCTCATATTTCTCTGTCCATCTATAAGGTCAGAGTCAGATTGAGAAACTGGCATTTATGACGTCAGACTCCACAACAATTACATACTACAGTCATGATCACTCAGATCACTGGAGCACCTCAACATTTCATTGGCACTGTGCCTATAAGCATAGTCTCCTCACCCACTGGGCCACCCAATCCACTTACACTCAGGTATTTCATGCTGGTAAGTGCAGAGTGTAACCTTGGAATTATTTAAAGACCTATGGGGATTGAGACTATGATTTATATGTGAGTGAATGACCAATTGAAGGGATTTTAGACTTATTCTGGATGGATGAACCAAGATGGGCTAAATGGTCTTCCTCATCCATACCATCTTGTGATCTTGTGTGGTGTTTTTCACTGTCTGACTGAAATGACTTTAAAAATCATAAAGCAGTTTCTCAGTTTATCATATCCACGAACTGCTCCTTTGTTACTGATGGCAGTGTACCTAACAGTTGCCATTATTCCCCTCACCCTCCGCCCTTTATATTGTTCATCCTATAAAGGGGCTCACCTATTTGCCAGCAGTGATGAAGTGTCCACATTTGAAGTGTTAGGGGTAAGAATAGTCCCATTGTCACAGGCAGATAGAAAGGGCAGTCGAGACAGGAGGAGCTCAATATGTTTAAGAAAAGGGCAGGCGGGAAGGACTAAAACACGCTGAGCAACGGGCAGACATAAAGGCTGCAATTTCTAAGAGAACACAGCAACTGGAAGAGACAAAGCAAAAATATATTGAGGCATGGAAGGAGCTATCAGTATGGGGCAGGAATGTCTCATACCAGAATGGCTCAAAATAAGTGATTGCTTTCCTCCTCACAAATGGCGTAAACGGTGGAAGACACTAGTGGCACTTACTTTGAACTGTTAATTTGGCAGACCGGTTCCTGCTCTCGTTGCTGTTTGCCCTCACCTGATCAGAGCTGTTGCCCACTTCCAAACGCCGCATTAGGGGAGGTTCATTGCTGGGATTAACCTTTACTCGATCTTTGTAACCCTCACTGATGGCAGGATCTGATCTCCCTTGGTCATATTGTAAAAGTGGGCTCTTATTACCAGGGGTTACATACTGCCACCGGGTCACATCGTCGCTTTGGAGCCCTCCTTCTGGAAATCCAGGCAGTAGCAAAGAGGAATGTTCATCACCAAACACACGACTCCCACCAACAGCAGCACCTCCTGAAAAACCTGCAACATCATCACTGCTTGAGTTTGGTCGAATGGCAAGATATAACAACCTGACAAATATTCTATTTTACGGGTATGGTAGCATAGTGGTTATGTTACTGGACTAGTAATCCAGAGCCCTGGGCTAATAATCTGGAGGAATTAGTTCAAATCCCACCACAGCAGCTAGGGAATTTAAATTCAGTTAATTAAATATAATCTGGAATAAAAAGCTAGTATCAGTAATGGTGACCATGAAACTACCAGACTGTTGTAAAAGCCCATCTGCTGAAACCTGCCATCCTTACCTGGTCTGGCCTATATGTGACTCCAGACCCACAGCAATGTGGTTGATTCTTAAGTACCCTAGTAAGCCACGCAGTTGTACAATCAAGAAGGCAGCTCACCACCACCTTCTCAACAGCAATTAGGGATGGGCAATAAATGCTGGCCTTGCCAGCGATGCCCACACACAATGAATTTTTAAAAAATTTAGAGGCCTAGATAAAGGCCAAATGCCAAATGCCCAGGACACTAACAAGGGCAGGAGAGGAGACTGGATAAACCAGGAAATACTGATAAGGTGAGTGACGCCAGCAATGTTTCGAGGAGATTTGTGGAAGCTAGCAGGTGCTCTGGCTTCATTACTCTTGGTTGCTGCTGGCCCTCCTCTGTTGTTACTGGGATCAGCAGCCATGGATGCAGAGGTTAGATCTGGTCTCCTAAAAGCTAGCCCACCAGTGTTTCTTCTCCTTCAAAAAAAATGGAATGCTGCATAACGAAGGCATCATGGCTGCTTCCTGGGTAAAGGGCCTTTCTGTGATCGGACACCACCTCAATATTAATTGTGGGCAAACCCCCTGTTGTTCATGCAGGCTGCAAGGTTGTTATGAGGAGCCTTGATGCGGGAAAGTTCTGCATCTTGTCCAGCTTATACTTCGCAACCCCCCAAAGTGAAGAAGGTTGTACCCCATGCAAATGTAGCATTTGTCACTTGCTTGACACACTTGTGCATAGCAGGCTGCCTGATGTAGCAGATAACCCCTGGGGTGGCTTGTAAGAATTTGGCAGCATGAAAGTTTCTTGCTGTGATGGCCCTCACTCTAAGAAGAGCCGACCCTGCTCCAGATGTTGTTTGCAGGTCAAAATGCAGCAGATGGTACAGGTCCGTGATGCCAAGGCAGCCTCCTCTGACATGTCCAGGTACACATGTAGGTGTGTATAAACACCGGTCCTGGGATAGTGACAAGTGTGACCAAAGTGCCTCGGGTAACTTTGAGCCTGTATTTATTGGCCCCTCATTAATTCCTCGGCCTCCTCTCAATTACGCAGCTCACTTGGAACCGCTAAATGAATTGCTAGCTTCACTACTTTGTAGAGTGAGAGTCAAAAACCAGCAGCAATCATCATTCCTAATAAAGGAAAATATCGATAGGGGAAAAATTATCAAAATTGGCAAACCATCCAGAAAAAACAACTGGGTGGAGCAAAATGAAATTTAAAACCCCTCCCCTTACCTTACCCCCTCTCACCTTTCCCCACCCCTGCCCCTCTCACCTTACTCTTCCCCCAGCCCCTCATCTTAATCCTCCCCTGCCCCTCTCACCTTACTCCTCCCTGAACCCCTAGTCTCACCTTGCCCCTTCCACCACCTCATCTTACCTCTAATCCCTCCTCTCACCTTACACCTCCCCTAACCCCCTCCTCCCCGAACCTAGCCTCTCACTTTAACCCTCCCCGAAATCCTTCTCTCATTTTATCCCACCCCAAACCCCTCCCCTTGCCTGTCCCCTACCCCATTCCCCCCACTCCACCCCTCACTCCCTCCCCATGCCAGTGAGACACCTCTCCTCACTGCCCCCTCCACCTCCCTTCAGCCTCTCCACCTCTCCTCACACCCCCTCCACCTCTCCTCACACCCCCTCCACCTCTCCTCACACCCCCTCCACCTCTCCTCACACCCCCTACAGGTGAGGTGCCTGAAGATTGGAGGGTAGCAAATGTTGTGCCTTTGTTTAAGAAGGGCGGCAGGGAAAAGCCTGGGAACTACAGACCAGTGAGCCTGACATCTGTAGTGGGTAAGTTGTTAGAGGGTATTCTGAGGGACAGGATCTACAGGCTTTTGGAGAGGCAGGGACTGATTAGGAACAGTCAGCATGGTTTTGTGAGAGGAAAATCATGTCTCACGAATTTGATTGAGTTTTTTGAAGGGGTAACCAAGAAGATAGATGAGGGCTGTGCAGTAGACGTGGTCTACATGGACTTTAGCAAAGCATTTGACAAGGTACCGCATGGTAGGTTGTTACATAAGGTTAAATCTCACGGGATCCAAGGTGAGGTAGCCAATTGGATACAAAATTGGATTGACGACAGAAGACAGAGGGTGGTTGTCGAGGGTTGTTTTTCAAACTGGAGGCCTGTGACCAGCGGTGTGCCTCAGGGATCGGTGCTGGGTCCGCTGTTATTTGTTATTTATATTAATGATTTGGATGAGAATTTAGGAGGCATGGTTAGTAAGTTTGCAGATGACACCAAGATTGGTGGCATTGTGGACAGTGAAGAAGGTTATCTGGGATTGCAACGGGATCTTGATAAATTGGGCCAGTGGGCCGATGAATGGCAGATGGAGTTTAATTTAGATAAATGTGAGGTGATGCATTTTGGGAGATCGAATCGGGCCAGGACCTACTCCGTTAATGGTAGGGCGTTGGGGAGAGTTATAGAACAAAGAGATCCAGGAGTACAGGTTCATAGCTCCTTGAAAGTGGAGTCACAGGTGGATAGGGTGGTGAAGAAGGCATTCAGCATGCTTGGTTTCATTGGTCAGAACATTGAATACAGGAGTTGGGATGTCTTGTTGAAGTTGTACAAGACATTAGTAAGGCCACACTTGGAATACTGTGTACAGTTCTGGTCACCCTATTATAGAAAGGATATTATTAAACTAGAAAGAGTGCAGAAAAGATTTACTAGGATGCTACCGGGACTTGATGGTTTGACTTATAGGGAGAGGTTAGATAGACTGAGACTTTTTTCCCTGGAGAGTAGGAGGTTAAGGGGTGATCTTATAGAAGTCTATAAAATAATGAGGGGCATAGATAAGGTAGATAGTCAAAATCTTTTCCCAAAGGTAGGGGAGTCTATAACGAGGGGGCATAGATTTAAGGTGAGAGGGGAGAGATACAAAAGGGTCCAGAGGGGCAATTTTTTCACTCAAAGGGTGGTGAGTGTCTGGAACGAGCTGCCAGAGGCAGTAGTAGAGGCGGGTACAATTTTGTCTTTTAAAAAGCATTTGGACAGTTACATGGGTAAGATGGGTATAGAGGGATATGGGCCAAGTGCAGGCAATTGGGACTAGCTTAGTGGTATAAACTGGGCGACATGGACATGTTGGGCCGAAGGGCCTGTTTTCATGTTGTAAACTTCTATGATTCTACCCTTCCTCAATCCTCCGCCAACCCCCACTCCTTCACCTCTCTTCACTCCCCTTCCTCCACCTCTCCTCACTACCCCCACATTCCCTCAATCCAACCACCTATCCCCACTCCCCTTCATACACCACTCTCCAACATCCCAACCTCTCCTCACTCCACACACCAACTCACATACCCTCACCACTCCAACCCCCCCCACCACCTCGCCTCTCACCCCCCTTGCTCCCCGACCCCCCACCACCTCGCCTCTCACCCCCCTTGCTCCCCGACCCCCACCTCCTCCCCCCCGACAGCCCCTCCAACCCCCATCTCCTCTCCCCCGACAGCCCCTCCAACCCCCATCTCCTCTCCCCCGACAGCCCCTCCAACCCCCATCTCCTCTCCCCCGACAGCCCCTCCAACCCCGACTCACGCTCCCCCCGAACCGCCCTCACCTCTCCCCACCTCCGACACCCCCCACCTCTCCCCCCCGACACCCATCACCTCTCCTTCCTCCCTCCAACCCCCCCATCACCTCTCCCCGTCAGACCCCCCGCCATCACCTCTCCTCCCTCCCTCCGACAACCCAATCACCTCTCCTCCCTCCCTCCGACCCCCCCCATCACCTCTCCTCCCTCCCTCCGACCCCCCCATCACCTCTCCTCCCTCCCTCCGACCCCCCCATCACCTCTCCTCCCTCCCTCCGACCCCCCCCATCACCTCTCCTCCCTCCCTCCGACCCCCCCCATCACCTCTCCTCCCTCCCTCCGACCCCCCATCACCTCTCCTCCCTCCGACCCCCCCCATCACCTCTCCTCCCTCCGACCCCCCCCATCACCTCTCCTCCCTCCGACCCCCCCCATCACCTCTCCTCCCTCCCTCCGACCCCCCCATCACCTCTCCTCCCTCCCTCCGACCCCCCCCATCACCTCTCCTCCCTCCGACCCCCCCCATCACCTCTCCTCCCTCCGACCCCCCCCATCACCTCTCCTCCCTCCCTCCGAACCCCCCATCACCTCTCCTCCCTCCCACCCACCCCCCATCAACTCTCCTCCCTCCGACCCCCCCATCACCTCTCCTCCCTCCCCCCGACCCCATCACCTCTCCTCCCTCCCTCCCTCCCTCCGACCCCCCCATCACCTCTCCTCCCTCCCTCCGACCCCCCCATCACCTCTCCTCCCTCCCTCCGACCCCCCCATCACCTCTCCTCCCTCCCTCCGACCCCCCCATCACCTCTCCTCCCTCCCTCCGACCCCCCCATCACCTCTCCTCCCTCCCTCCGACCCCCCATCACCTCTCCTCCCTCCGACCCCCCCCCATCACCTCTCCTCCCTCCCCCCGACCCCATCACCTCTCCTCCCTCCCTCCCTCCCTCCGACCCCCCCATCACCTCTCCTCCCTCCCTCCGACCCCCCCATCACCTCTCCTCCCTCCCTCCGACCCCCCATCACCTCTCCTCCCTCCCTCCGACAACCCCATCACCTCTCCTCCCTCCCTCCGACCCCCCCATCACCTCTCCTCCCTCCCTCCGACCCCCCCATCACCTCTCCTCCCTCCCTCCGACCCCCCCATCACCTCTCCTCCCTCCCTCCGACCCCCCCATCACCTCTCCTCCCTCCCTCCGACCCCCCCATCACCTCTCCTCCCTCCCTCCGACCCATCACCTCTCCTCCCTCCGACCCCCCCCATCACCTCTCCTCCCTCCCCCCGACCCCATCACCTCTCCTCCCTCCCTCCCTCCCTCCGACCCCCCCATCACCTCTCCTCCCTCCCTCCGACCCCCCCATCACCTCTCCTCCCTCCCTCCGACCCCCCATCACCTCTCCTCCCTCCGACCCCCCCATCACCTCTCCTCCCTCCCTCCGACCCCCCCATCACCTCTCCTCCCTCCCTCCGACCCCCCATCACCTCTCCTCCCTCCCTCCGACCCCCCCATCACCTCTCCTCCCTCCCTCCGACCCCCCCCCCCATCACCTCTCCTCCCTCCCTCCGACCCCTCCCCATCACCTCTCCTCCCTCCCTCCGACCCCCCATCACCTCTCCTCCCTCCCTCCGACCCCCCATCACCTCTCCTCCCTCCCTCCGACCCCCCCATCACCTCTCCTCCCTCCGACCCCCCCATCACCTCTCCTCTCTCCGACCCCCCCATCACCTCTCCTCCCTCCCTCCGACCCCCCCATCACCTCTCCTCCCTCCGACCCCCCCATCACCTCTCCTCCCTCCGACCCCCCCATCACCTCTCCTCCCTCCCTCCGACCCCCCCATCACCTCTCCTCCCTCCGACCCCCCCATCACCTCTCCTCCCTCCCTCCGAACCCCCCATCACCTCTCCTCCCTCCCTCCGACCCCCCCATCACCTCTCCTCCCTCCCTCCGACCCCCCCATCACCTCTCCTCCCTCCGACCCCCCCATCACCTCTCCTCCCTCCGACCCCCCCATCACCTCTCCTCCCTCCGACCCCCCCATCACCTCTCCTCCCTCCCTCCGAACCCCCCCCATCACCTCTCCTCCCTCCCTCCGACCCCCCATCACCTCTCCTCCCTCCCTCCGAACCCCCCCCATCACCTCTCCTCCCTCCCTCCGACCCCCTCACACCCCCCTCCGACCCCCTCACACCCCCCTCCGACCCCCTCCATCTTTCCTCACTACCTCCCACTGCTCCCCCTCCACCTTTACGCACTCCCCACTGCACAAGCCCCTCGCTCCACTCCTTCCCTCCCACACGCCCTCACTCCCCCTCAGTCTGTCCTCACTCGCTCCATCTCGCCCCACCTCACGCCTACCGTGACCGCGACAGGCCCAGGCCCAGGCCAGGCAGGTTTGCAGCCACATTCTGCCTGCGACCCGCCAACGGCCGCCGTTTGAAACTGGAGCCCGCGCCCGCGCGATCTCATCGCCGAGGAGCCGGCACGCGCTCAGGCCCCGCCCCGACCCCAGGCCCCGCCCCCAGAGCCCGTCGCACGCGCTCAGGCCCCGCCCCGACCCCAGGCCCCGCCCCCAGAGCTCGGCGCACGCGCTCAGGCCCAGCCCCGACACCCAGGCCCCGCCCCCAGTGCCCGACGCACGCGCTCAGGCCCCGCCCCGACCCCAGGCCCCGCCCCCAGAGCCCGTCGCACGCGCTCAGGCCCCGCCCCGACCACAGACCCCGCCCCCAGAGCACAGCGCAAGCGCTCAGGCCCCGCCCCGACCCCAGGCCCCGCCCCCAGAGCTCTGCGCACGCGCCTGGCTGCACCGGGCCTGAGTCGGACGGTGGTCCAGAGCCGGGTCGTCGCAGTGACGCCTCCTCGGTCAGAGAACAAGGTCCTGACGGGGAGAGTGCAGTGGGGCTTCTCCCTCACCATTCAGGAGGCATCGGATCTGTGGGGTGGAGCGGCCGTCAACGCAGCCCTGAGGCTCGGATCCAAGGCCAGCAGCTGGACCGACATCACCCCCCGGGATCCCCCCTCCCCGGGATCCCCCCTCCCCCGGGATCCCCCCTCCCCCGGATCCCCCCTCCCCCGGGATCCCCCCCTCCCCGGGATCCCCCCTCCCCCGGGATCCCCCCTCCCCGGGATCCCCCCTCCCCGGGATCCCCCCTCCCCCGGGATCCCCCCTCCCCCGGGATCCCCCCTCCCCCGGATCCCCCCTCCCCCGGGATCCCCCCCTCCCCGGGATCCCCCCTCCCCCGGGATCCCCCCCTCCCCGGGATCCCCCCTCCCCCGGGATCCCCCCCTCCCCGGGATCCCCCTCCCCGGGATCCCCCCTCCCCCGGGATCCCCCCTCCCCCGGGATCCCCCCTCCCCCGGGATCCCCCCCTCCCCGGGATCCCCCCTCCCCCGGGAACCCCCCCTCCCCGGGATCCCCCCCTCCCCGGGATCCCCCCCTCCCCGGGATCCCTCCCTCCCTCCCCCCCCTCCCCCGGGATCCCTCCCTCCCTCCCCCGGGATCCCTCCCTCCCTCCCCCCATCCCCCGGGATCCCTCCCTCCCCCCCCTCCTCCGCGGAATACAAACTGGTTATAGATTCCCTTTGTCCTGAATTAATGGCCCGCAAACCTCCCCTCAATGTTCCGAAATGCAAACTTTTTTATGAATTGTGTTTTAAAAAAGATTTGCTCAAAGCAGTTTCAAAGCTGAGCATTACGAAAAAGGAGAAATTTGCAGGGCTTTGGGAAAGAGCAGGGAGTGGGACCAATCGAACAGCTCTTTCAAAGAGACGGCACAGGCACGATGGGCCGAATCTCCGCGATGATTCCCTGAACACCAATGGAGGGGGAGCCTTTTCCATTGACGAGTGCTGCCGACTGCAATTCTTGTGCCCTGATGGCAATGCTGAAAATGCCACAGCTCTCTTGTGAAGATGATGCAGTGGTCAGCCTCAGGGAACAGGTTCCCGAACACCTGCTGAATGCACTGAGGCACTGCAGACTGGGAGATGGGGGTGAGACCCCAAACCCCACCTATCAGAGTCCCCTCCCCCCAAACCCCACCGATCAGAGCCCCCCTCCCCAAACCCCACCTATCAGAGTCCCCTCCCCCCAAACCCCACCTATCAGAGCCCCCTCCCCCCAAACCCCACCGATCAGAGCCCCCCTCCCCAAACCCCACCTATCAGAGTCCCCTCCCCCCAAACCCCACCTATCAGAGTCCCCTCCCCCCAAACCCCACTGATCAGAGCCCCCTCCCCACAAACCCCACCTATCAGAGTCCCCTCCCCCCAAACCCCACCTATCAGAGCCCCCTCCCCCCAAACCCCACCGATCAGAGCCCCCCTCCCCAAACCCCACCTATCAGAGCCCCCTCCCCCCAAACCCCACCTATCAGAGTCCCCTCCCCAAACCCCACCTATCAGAGTCCCCTCCCCCCAAACCCCACCTATCAGAGCCCCCTCCCCCCAAACCCCACCTATCAGAACCCCTCCCCCCAAACCCCACCTATCAGAATCCCCCTCCCCCCAAACCCCACCTATCAGAGCCCCCTCCCCCCAAACCCCACCTATCAGAGCCCCCTCCCCCCAAACCCCACCTATCAGAACCCCTCCCCCCAAACCCCACCTATCAGAATCCCCCTCCCCCCAAACCCCACCTATCAGAGCCCCCTCCGCCCAAACCCCACCTATCAGAGCCCCCTCCCCCCAAACCCCACCAATCAGAGTCCCCTCCCCCCAAACCCCACCTATCAGAGCCCCCTCCCCCCAAACCCCACCAATCAGAGTCCCCTCCCCCCAAACCCCACCTATCAGAGTCCCCTCCCCCAAACCCCACCAATCAGAGTCTCCTCCCCCAAACCCCACCAATCAGAGTCCCCTCCCCCCAAACCCCACCAATCAGAGTCCCCTCCCCCCAAACCCCACCAATCAGAGTCCCCTCCCCCCAAACCCCACCTATCAGAGTCCCCTCCCCCCAAACCCCACCAATCAGAGTCCCCTCCCCCCAAACCCCACCAATCAGAGTCCCCTCCCCCCAAACCCCACCAATCAGAGTCCCCTCCCCCCAAACCCCACCAATCAGAGTCCCCTCCCCCCAAACCCCACCTATCAGAGTCCCCTCCCCCCAAACCCCACCAATCAGAGTCCCCTCCCCCCAAACCCCACCTATCAGAGTCCCCTCCCCCCAAATCCCACCTATCAGAGCCCCCTCCCCCCAAACCCCACCTATCAGAGTCCCCTCCCCCCAAACCCCACCTATCAGAGTCCCCTCCCCCCAAACCCCACCTATCAGAGTCCCCTCCCCCAAACCCCACCAATCAGAGTCCCCTCCCCCCAAACCCCACCTATCAGACTCCCCTCCCCCCAAACCCCACCTATCAGAGTCCCCTCCCCCCAAACCCCACCAATCAGAGCCCCCTCCCACCAAACCCCACCTATCAGAGTCCCCTCCCCCAAACCCCACCGATCAGAGCCCCCTCCCCCCAAACCCCACCTATCAGAGTCCCCTCCCCCCAAACCCCACCTATCAGAGTCCCCTCCCCCAAATCCCACCTATCAGAGTCCCCTCCCCCCAAACCCCACCAATCAGAGTCCCCTCCCCACAAACCCCATCTATCAGAGCCCCCTCCCCCCAAACCCCACCCATCAGAGCCCCCTCCCCCCAAACCCCACCTATCAGAGTCCCCTCCCCACAAACCCCACCAATCAGAGCCCCCTCCCCCCAAACCCCACCAATCAGAGTCCCCTCCCCCCAAACCCCACCTATCAGAGTCCCCTCCCCCCAAACCCCACCTATCAGAGCCCCCTCCCCCCAAACCCCACCTATCAGAGTCCCCTCCCCACAAACCCCACCTATCAGAGCCCCCTCCCCCCAAACCCCACCAATCAGAGTCCCCTCCCCCAAACCCCACCTATCAGAGCCCCCTCCCCACAAACCCCACCAATCAGAGTCCCCTCCCCCCAAACCCCACCTATCAGAGTCCCCTCCCCCCAAACCCCACCTATCAGAGTCCCCTCCCCCAAACCCCACCTATCAGAGTCCCCTCCCCCAAACCCCATCTATCAGAGCCCCCCTCCCCCCAAACCCCACCTATCAGAGCCCCCTCCCCCCAAACCCCACCTATCAGAGCCCCCTCCCCCCAAACCCCACCTATCAGAGTCCCCTCCCCCCAAACCCCACCTATCAGAGTCCCCTCCCCACAAACCCCACCTATCAGAGCCCCCTCCCCCCAAACCCCATCTATCAGAGCCCCCTCCCCCCAAACCCCACCTATCAGAGTCCCCTCCCCCCAAACCCCACCTATCAGAGTCCCCTCCCCCCAAACACCACCTATCAGAGCCCCCTCCCCCCAAACCCCACCTATCAGAGCCCCCTCCCCCCAAACCCCACCGACCAGAGACCCCTCCCCCCAAACCCCACCTATCAGAACCCCCTCCCCCCAAACCCCACCAATCAGAGTCCCCAAACCCCACCTATCAGAACCCCCTCCCCCAAAACCACACCTATCAGAGCCCCCTCCCCCGCCCTCCACCTATCAGAGTCCCCCTCCCCCCAAACCCCACCGATCAGAGACCCCTCCCCCCAAACCCCACCTATCAGAATCACCCTCCCCCCAAACCCCACCTATCAGAGTCCCCCTCCCCCCAAACCCCACCAATCAGAGTCCCCCTCCCCCAAAACCCCACCTATCAGAGCCCCCTCCCCCGCCCTCCACCAATCAGAGTCCCCCTCCCCCCAAACCCCACCTATCAGAGCCCTCTCCCCCCAAATCCCACCTATCAGAGTCCCCTCCCCCCAAACCCCACCTATCAGAGTCCCCCTCCCCCCAAACCCCACCGATCAGAGCCCCCTCCCCCCAAAACCCACCGATCAGAGCCCCCCTCCCCCCAAACCCCACCGATCAGAGCCCCCACCCCCCAAACCCCACCTATCAGAGTCCCCCTCCCCCCAAACACCACCGATCAGAGCCCCCACCCCCCAAACCCCACCTATCCGAGTCCCCATCCCCCCAAACCCCACCAATCAGAGCCCCCTCCCCCCAAACCCCACCGATCAGAGCCCCCTCCCCCCATACCCCACCTATCAGAGTCCCCCTCCCCCCAAACCCCACCTATCAGAGCCCCCTCCCCCCAAACCCCACCGATCAGAGTCCCCTCCCCCCAAACCCCACTCATCAGAGTCCCCTCCCCCCAAACCCCACCTATCAGAGCCCCCACCCCCCAAACCCCACCTATCAGAGTCCCCTCCACCCAAACCCCACCTATAAGAGTCCCCTCCCCACTATCCACACCTATCAGAGTCCCCTCCCCCCAAACCCCAGCTATCAGAGCCCCCTCCCCACAAACCCCACCTATCAGAGTCCCCTCCCCCAAACCCCACCTATCAGAGTCCCCTCCCCCCAAACCCCACCTATCAGAGTCCCCTCCCCCCAAATCCCACCTATCAGAGTCCCCTCCCCCCAAACCCCACCCATCAGAGTCCCCCTCCCGACAAACCCCACCAATCAGAGCCCCCTCCCCCCAAACCCCACCTATCAGAGTCCCCTCCCCCCAAACCCCACCGATCAGAGTCCCCTCCCCCCAAATCCCACCCATCAGAGTCCCCTCCCCCCAAACCCCACCCATCAGAGCCCCCTCCCCCCAAACCCCACCTATCAGAGTCCCCTCCCCCCAAACCCCAGCTATCAGAGCCCCCTCCCCCCAAACCCCACCTATCAGAGTCCCCTCCCCCCAAATCCCACCTATCAGAGTCCCCTCCCCCGAACCCCACCTATCAGAGCCCCCTCCACCCAAACCCCACCTATCAGAATCCCCCTCCCCCCAAACCCCACCTATCAGAGTCCCCTCCCCCCAAACCCCACCTATCAGAGTCCCCTCCCCCAAATCCCACCGATCAGAGTCCCCTCCCCCCAAACCCCACCCATCACAGCCCCCTCCCCCCAAATCCCACCTATCAGAGTCCCCTCCCCCCAAACCCCACCCATCAGAGTCCCCCTCCCCACAAACCCCACCAATCAGAGCCCCCTCCCCCCAAACCCCACCTATCAGAGTCCCCTCCCCCCAAACCCCACCGATCAGAGTCCCCTCCCCCCAAATCCCACCCATCAGAGTCCCCCTCCCCCCAAACCCCACCCATCAGAGCCCCCTCCCCCCAAACCCCACCTATCAGAGTCCCCTCCCCCCAAACCCCACCTATCAGAGCCCCCTCCCCCCAAATCCCACCTATCAGAGTCCCCTCCCCCCAAACCCCACCTATCAGAGTCCCCTCCCCCGAACCCCACCTATCAGAGCCCCCTCCCCACTATCCCCACCTATCAGAGTCCCCTCCCCCCAAACCCCAGCTATCAGAGCCCCCTCCCCCCAAACCCCACCTATCAGAGTCCCCTCCCCCCAAACCCCACCTATCAGAGTCCCCTCCCCCCAAATCCCACCTATCAGAGTCCCCTCCCCCGAAGCCCACCTATCAGAGTCCCCTCCCCCCAAACCCCACCTATCAGAGTCCCCTCCCCCCAAATCCCACCTATCAGAGTCCCCTCCCCCCAAACCCCACCCATCAGAGTCCCCCTCCCCACAAACCCCACCAATCAGAGCCCCCTCCCCCCAAACCCCACCTATCAGAGTCCCCTCCCCCCAAACCCCACCTACCAGAGTCCCCTCCCCCGAACCCCACCTATCAGAGTCCCCTCCCCCGAACCCCACCTATCAGAGCCCCCTCCACCCAAACCCCACCTATCAGAGTCCCCTCCCCACAAACCCCACCTATCAGAGTCCCCTCCCCCAAACCCCACCTATCAGAGTCCCCTCCCCCCAAATCCCACCTATCAGAGTCCCCTCCCCCGAACCCCACCTATCAGAGCCCCCTCCCCACTATCCCCACCTATCAGAGTCCCCTCCCCCCAAACCCCAGCTATCAGAGTCCCCTCCCCCGAACCCCACCAATCAGAGCCCCCTCCCCACTATCCCCACCTATCAGAGTCCCCTCCCCCCAAACCCCAGCTATCAGAGCCCCCTCCCCACAAACCCCACCTATCAGAGTCCCCTCCCCCAAACCCCACCTATCAGAGTCCCCTCCCCCCAAACCCCACCTATCAGAGTCCCCTGCCCCCAAATCCCACCTATCAGAGTCCCCTCCCCCCAAACCCCACCCATCAGAGTCCCCCTCCCCCCAAACCCCACCTATCAGAGTCCCCTCCCCCCAAACCCCACCGATCAGAGCCCCCTCCCCCCAAACCCCACCGATCAGAGTCCCCTCCCCCCAAATCCCATCCATCAGAGTCCCCTCCCCCCAAACCCCACCCATCAGAGCCCCCTCCCCCCAAACCCCACCTATCAGAGTCCCCTCCCCCCAAATCCCACCTATCAGAGTCCCCTCCCCCCAAACCCCACCCATCAGAGTCCCCCTCCCCCCAAACCCCACCTATCAGAGTCCCCTCCCCCCAAATCCCACCTATCAGAGTCCCCTCCCCCCAAACCCCACCCATCAGAGTCCCCCTCCCCCCAAACCCCACCTATCAGAGTCCCCTCCCCCCAAACCCCACCCATCAGAGTCCCCCTCCCCCCAAACCCCACCTATCAGAGTCCCCTCCCCCCAAATCCCACCGATCAGAGTCCCCTCCCCCCAAACCCCACCTATCAGAGCCCCCTCCCCCCAAACCCCACCTATCAGAGTCCCCTCCCCCCAAACCCCACCTATAAGAGTCCCCTCCCCCCAAACCCCACCCATCAGAGTCCCCCTCCCCACAAACCCCACCAATCAGATCCCCCTCCCCCCAAACCCCACCTATCAGAGTCCCCTCCCCCCAAACCCCACCGATCAGAGTCCCCTCCCCCCAAATCCCACCCATCAGAGTCCCCTCCCGCCAAACCCCACCCATCAGAGCCCCCTCCCCCCAAACCCCACCTATCAGAGTCCCCTCCCCCCAAATCCCACCTATCAGAGTCCCCTCCCCCCAAACCCCACCCATCAGAGTCCCCCTCCCCCCAAACCCCACCTATCAGAGTCCCCTCCCCCCAAACCCCACCGATCAGAGTCCCCTCCCCCCAAACCCCACTCATCAGAGTCCCCTCCCCCCAAACCCCACCTATCAGAGCCCCCACCCCCCAAACCCCACCTATCAGAGTCCCCTCCACCCAAACCCCACCTATCAGAGTCCCCTCCCCCGAACCCCACCTATCAGAGCCCCCTCCCCACTATCCCCACCTATCAGAGCCCCCACCCCCCAAACCCCACCTATCAGAGTCCCCTCCACCCAAACCCCACCTATCAGAGTCCCCTCCCCCGAACCCCACCTATCAGAGCCCCCTCCCCACTATCCCCACCTATCAGAGTCCCCTCCCCCCAAACCCCACCGATCAGAGTCCCCTCCCCCCAAACCCCACTCATCAGAGTCCCCTCCCCCCAAACCCCACCTATCAGAGTCCCCTCCCCCCAAACCCCACTCATCAGAGTCCCCTCCCCCCAAACCCCACCTATCAGAGTCCCCTCCCCCGAACCCCACCTATCAGAGCCCCCTCCCCACTATCCCCACCTATCAGAGTCCCCTCCCCCCAAAGCCCACCTATCAGAGTCCCCTCCCCCCAAATCCCACCTATCAGAGTCCCCTCCCCCGAAGCCCACCTATCAGAGTCCCCTCCCCCAAACCCCACCCATCAGAGCCCCCTCCCCACTATCCCCACCTATCAGAGTCCCCTCCCCCCAAACCCCACCTATCAGAGTCCCCTCCCCCCAAACCCCACCTATCAGTGTCCCCCTCCCCCCAAACCCCACCTATCAGAGTCCCCTCCCCCAAACCCCACCTATCAGAGTCCCCTCCCCCCAAACCCCACCTATCAGAGTCCCCTCCCCCCAAATCCCACCTATCAGAGTCCCCTCCCCCCAAACCCCACCCATCAGAGTCCCCCTCCCCACAAACCCCACCAATCAGAGCCCCCTCCCCCCAAACCCCACCTATCAGAGTCCCCTCCCCCCAAACCCCACCGATCAGAGTCCCCTCCCCCCAAATCCCACCCATCAGAGTCCCCTCCCCCCAAACCCCACCTATCAGAGCCCCCTCCCCCCAAACCCCACCTATCAGAGTCCCCTCCCCCCAAACCCCACCTATCAGAGTCCCCTCCCCGCAAATCCCACCTATCAGAGCCCCCTCCCCCCAAACCCCACCAATCAGAGTCCTCTCCCCCCAAACCCCACCTATCAGAGTCCCCTCCCCCCAAACCCCACCAATCAGAGTCCCCTCCCCCCAAACCCCACCAATCAGAGTCCTCTCCCCCCAAACCCCACCTATCAGAGTCCCCTCCCCCCAAACCCCACCAATCAGAGTCCCCTCCCCCCAAACCCCACCAATCAGAGTCCCCTCCCCCCAAACCCCACCTATCAGAGTCCTCTCCCCCCAAACCCCACCAATCAGAGTCCCCTCCCCCAAACCCCACCTATCAGAGCCCCCTCCCCACAAACCCCACCAATCAGAGTCCCCTCCCCCCAAACCCCACCTATCAGAGTCCCCCTCCCCCCAAACCCCACCTATCAGAGTCCCCTCCCCCCAAACCCCACCTATCAGAGCCCCCTCCCCCCAAACCCCACCAATCAGAGTCCCCTCCCCCCAAACCCCACCTATCAGAGTCCCCCTCCCCCCAAACCCCACCTATCAGAGTCCCCTCCCCCCAAACCCCACCTATCAGAGCCCCCTCCCCCCAAACCCCACCTATCAGAGTCCCCTCCCCCCAAACCCCACCTATCAGAGCCCCCTCCCCCCAAACCCCACCTATCAGAGTCCCCTCCCCCCAAACCCCACCTATCAGAGTCCCCTCCCCCCAAACCCCACCTATCAGAGTCCCCTCCCCCCAAACCCCACCTATCAGAGTCCCCTCCCCCCAAACCCCACCCATCAGAGCCCCCTCCCCCCAAACCCCACCTATCAGAGTCCCCTCCCCCCAAACCCCACCTATCAGAGTCCCCTCCCCCCAAACCCCACCTATCAGAGTCCCCTCCCCCCAAACCCCACCTATCAGAGTCCCCTCCCCCCAAACCCCACCCATCAGAGTCCCCTCCCCCCAAACCCCACCTATCAGACTCCCCTCCCCCCAAACCCCACCTATCAGAGTCCCCTCCCCCCAAACCCCACCTATCAGAGTCCCCTCCCCCCAAACCCCACCTATCAGAGTCCCCTCCCCCCAAACCCCACCTATCAGAGTCCCCTCCCCCCAAACCCCACCTATCAGAGTCCCCTCCCCCCAAACCCCACCTATCAGAGCCCCCGCCCTTTGGCAGCTGCTCCTTTATTGGCTCCTTTCCTTTCTAGGCTCCGCCCCATTCCCATCGAGGCCCCGCCCCCGCCGCGGGCCGGGATTGCGGCGGGAATTGTTGGTGTCGCGAGGTTTGGGTCTGGAAGTCTCGGGCCGCGTGCTGTGCTCAGGCGCCGTTTCCCGGGAGACGGCAGCGATCGAACGGCGGGCGGTTGGAAGCGGCGGGGCGCGAGCCTGAGGCGGGATCGTCGGAGCGGCGGGAGAGGGATGTGGCTCAGAGTCTGGGTCAGTCTGGTCTGGGTCTCTCAGGGTGAGTGAGGGGAGAGGGATGTGGCTCAGAGTCTGGGTCAGTCTGGTCTGGGTCTCTCAGGGTGAGTGAGGGGAGGGGGATGTGGCTCAGAGTCTGGGTCAGTCTGGTCTGGGTCTCTCAGGGTGAGTGAGGGGAGAGGGATGTGGCTCAGAGTCTGGGTCAGTCTGGTCTGGGTCTGAGGGTGAGTGAGGGGAGAGGGATGTGGCTCAGAGTCTGGGTCAGTCTGGTCTGGGTCTCTCAGGGTGAGTGAGGGGAGGGGGATGTGGCTCAGAGTCTGGGTCAGTCTGGTCTGGGTCTGTCAGGGTGAGTGAGGGGAGAGGGATGTGGATCAGAGTCTGGGTCAGTCTGGTCTGGGTCTGAGGGTGAGTGAGGGGAGAGGGATGTGGCTCAGAGTCTGGGTCAGTCTGGTCTGGGTCTCTCAGGGTGAGTGAGGGGAGGGGGATGTGGCTCAGAGTCTGGGTCAGTCTGGTCTGGGTCTGTCAGGGTGAGTGAGGGGAGAGGGATGTGGCTCAGAGTCTGGGTCAGTCTGGTCTGGGTCTCTCAGGGTGAGTGAGGGGAGAGGGATGTGGCTCAGAGTCTGGGTCAGTCTGGTCTGGGTCTCTCAGGGTGAGTGAGGGGAGGGGGATGTGGCTCAGAGTCTGGGTCAGTCTGGTCTGGGTCTCTCAGGGTGAGTGAGGGGAGAGGGATGTGGCTCAGAGTCTGGGTCAGTCTGGTCTGGGTCTGTCAGGGTGAGTGAGGGGAGAGGGATGTGGATCAGAGTCTGGGTCAGTCTGGTCTGGGTCTCTCAGGGTGAGTGAGGGGAGGGGGATGTGGATCAGAGTCTGGGTCAGTCTGGTCTGGGTCTGTCAGGGTGAGTGAGGGGAGGGGGATGTGGCTCAGAGTCTGGGTCAGTCTGGTCTGGGTCTTTCAGGGTGAGTGAGGGGAGGGGGATGTGGCTCAGAGTCTGGGTCAGTCTGGTCTGGGTCTCTCAGGGTGAGTGAGGGGAGAGGGATGTGGCTCAGAGTCTGGGTCAGTCTGGTCTGGGTCTCTCAGGGTGAGTGAGGGGAGGGGGATGTGGCTCAGAGTCTGGGTCAGTCTGGTCTGGGTCTCTCAGGGTGAGTGAGGGGAGGGGGATGTGGCTCAGAGTCTGGGTCAGTCTGGTCTGGGTCTGTCAGGGTGAGTGAGGGGAGAGGGATGTGGCTCAGAGTCTGGGTCAGTCTGGTCTGGGTCTCTCAGGGTGAGTGAGGGGAGAGGGATGTGGCTCAGAGTCTGGGTCAGTCTGGTCTGGGTCTCTCAGGGTGAGTGAGGGGAGAGGGATGTGGCTCAGAGTCTGGGTCAGTCTGGTCTGGGTCTGTCAGGGTGAGTGAGGGGAGGGGGATGTGGCTCAGAGTCTGGGTCAGTCTGGTCTGGGTCTCTCAGGGTGAGTGAGGGGAGGGGGATGTGGCTCAGAGTCTGGGTCAGTCTGGTCTGGGTCTCTCAGGGTGAGTGAGGGGAGGGGGATGTGGCTCAGAG
The DNA here is from genome assembly GCF_035084215.1 of Heptranchias perlo. Lineage (NCBI taxonomy): Eukaryota > Metazoa > Chordata > Chondrichthyes > Hexanchiformes > Hexanchidae > Heptranchias > Heptranchias perlo. The sequence goes on from NC_090363.1 coordinate 881,274, forward strand.
TCTGGGTCAGTCTGGTCTGGGTCTGAGGGTGAGTGAGGGGAGGGGGATGTGGCTCAGAGTCTGGGTCAGTCTGGTCTGGGTCTCTCAGGGTGAGTGAGGGGAGGGGGATGTGGCTCAGAGTCTGGGTCAGTCTGGTCTGGGTCTCTCAGGGTGAGTGAGGGGAGGGGAATGTGGATCAGAGTCTGGGTCAGTCTGGTCTGGGTCTGTCAGGGTGAGTGAGGGGAGGGGGATGTGGATCAGAGTCTGGGTCAGTCTGGTCTGGGTCTCTCAGGGTGAGTGAGGGGAGAGGGATGTGGATCAGAGTCTGGGTCAGTCTGGTCTGGGTCTCTCAGGGTGAGTGAGGGGAGAGGGATGTGGATCAGAGTCTGGGTCAGTCTGGTCTGGGTCTCTCAGGGTAAGTGAGGTGAGAGGGATGTGGCTCAGAGTCTGGGTCAGTCTGGTCTGGGTCTCTCAGGGTGAGTGAGGGGAGGGGGATGTGGATCAGAGTCTGGGTCAGTCTGGTCTGGGTCTCTCAGGGTGAGTGAGGGGAGGGGGATGTGGATCAGAGTCTGGGTCAGTCTGGTCTGGGTCTGTCAGGGTGAGTGAGGGGAGAGGGATGTGGCTCAGAGTCTGGGTCAGTCTGGTCTGGGTCTCTCAGGGTAAGTGAGGTGAGAGGGATGTGGCTCAGAGTCTGGGTCAGTCTGGTCTGGGTCTCTCAGGGTGAGTGAGGGGAGGGGGATGTGGATCAGAGTCTGGGTCAGTCTGGTCTGGGTCTCTCAGGGTGAGTGAGGGGAGGGGGATGTGGATCAGAGTCTGGGTCAGTCTGGTCTGGGTCTGAGGGTGAGTGAGGGGAGGGGGATGTGGCTCAGAGTCTGGGTCAGTCTGGTCTGGGTCTCTCAGGGTGAGTGAGGGGAGGGGGATGTGGATCAGAGTCTGGGTCAGTCTGGTCTGGGTCTGAGGGTGAGTGAGGGGAGGGGGATGTGGATCAGAGTCTGGGTCAGTCTGGTCTGGGTCTCTCAGGGTGAGTGAGGGGAGAGGGATGTGGCTCAGAGTCTGGGTCAGTCTGGTCTGGGTCTCTCAGGGTGAGTGAGGGGAGAGGGATGTGGATCAGAGTCTGGGTCAGTCTGGTCTGGGTCTGAGGGTGAGTGAGGGGAGAGGGATGTGGCTCAGAGTCTGGGTCAGTCTGGTCTGGGTCTCTCAGGGTGAGTGAGGGGAGGGGGATGTGGATCAGAGTCTGGGTCAGTCTGGTCTGGGTCTCTCAGGGTGAGTGAGGGGAGAGGGATGTGGATCAGAGTCTGGGTCAGTCTGGTCTGGGTCTGAGGGTGAGTGAGGGGAGAGGGATGTGGCTCAGAGTCTGGGTCAGTCTGGTCTGGGTCTCTCAGGGTGAGTGAGGGGAGGGGGATGTGGATCAGAGTCTGGGTCAGTCTGGTCTGGGTCTCTCAGGGTGAGTGAGGGGAGGGGAATGTGGCTCAGAGTCTGGGTCAGTCTGGTCTGGGTCTGAGGGTGAGTGAGGGGAGAGGGATGTGGATCAGAGTCTGGGTCAGTCTGGTCTGGGTCTCTCAGGGTGAGTGAGGGGAGAGGGATGTGGCTCAGAGTCTGGGTCAGTCTGGTCTGGGTCTCTCAGGGTGAGTGAGGGGAGGGGAATGTGGCTCAGAGTCTGGGTCAGTCTGGTCTGGGTCTGAGGGTGAGTGAGGGGAGGGGGATGTGGATCAGAGTCTGCGTCAGTCTGGTCTGGGTCTCTCAGGGTGAGTGAGGGGAGGGGAATGTGGCTCAGAGTCTGGGTCAGTCTGGTCTGGGTCTGTCAGGGTGAGTGAGGGGAGGGGGATGTGGATCAGAGTCTGGGTCAGTCTGGTCTGGGTCTGTCAGGGTGAGTGAGGGGAGGGGGATGTGGATCAGAGTCTGGGTCAGTCTGGTCTGGGTCTCTCAGGGTGAGTGAGGGGAGGGGGATGTGGCTCAGAGTCTGGGTCAGTCTGGTCTGGGTCTGAGGGTGAGTGAGGGGAGAGGGATGTGGATCAGAGTCTGGGTCAGTCTGGTCTGGGTCTCTCAGGGTGAGTGAGGGGAGGGGGATGTGGATCAGAGTCTGGGTCTGTCTGGTCTGGGTCTGTCAGGGTGAGTGAGGGGAGGGGGATGTGGCTCAGAGTCTGGGTCAGTCTGGTCTGGGTCTCTCAGGGTGAGTGAGGGGAGGGGAATGTGGCTCAGAGTCTGGGTCAGTCTGGTCTGGGTCTGTCAGGGTGAGTGAGGGGAGGGGGATGTGGCTCAGAGTCTGGGTCAGTCTGGTCTGGGTCTCTCAGGGTGAGTGAGGGGAGGGGGATGTGGCTCAGAGTCTGGGTCAGTCTGGTCTGGGTGTGTCAGGGTGAGTGAGGGGAGGGGGATGTGGCTCAGAGTCTGGGTCAGTCTGGTCTGGGTCTGTCAGGGTGAGTGAGGGGAGGGGGATGTGGATCAGAGTCTGGGTCAGTCTGGTCTGGGTCTCTCAGGGTGAGTGAGGGGAGGGGGATGTGGCTCAGAGTCTGGGTCAGTCTGGTCTGGGTCTCTCAGGGTGAGTGAGGGGAGGGGGATGTGGCTCAGAGTCTGGGTCAGTCTGGTCTGGGTCTCTCAGGGTGAGTGAGGGGAGGGGGATGTGGCTCAGAGTCTGGGTCAGTCTGGTCTGGGTCTGTCAGGGTGAGTGAGGGGAGGGGTATGTGGATCAGAGTCTGGGTCAGTCTGGTCTGGGTCTCTTAGGGTGAGTGAGGGGAGGGGGATGTGGCTCAGAGTCTGGGTCAGTCTGGTCTGGGTCTGATGGTGAGTGAGGGGAGAGGGATGTGGATCAGAGTCTGGGTCAGTCTGGTCTGGGTCTCTCAGGGTGAGTGAGGGGAGGGGGATGTGGATCAGAGTCTGGGTCTGTCTGGTCTGGGTCTGTCAGGGTGAGTGAGGGGAGGGGAATGTGGCTCAGAGTCTGGGTCAGTCTGGTCTGGGTCTGAGGGTGAGTGAGGGGAGGGGGATGTGGCTCAGAGTCTGGGTCAGTCTGGTCTGGGTCTCTCAGGGTGAGTGAGGGGAGGGGGATGTGGCTCAGAGTCTGGGTCAGTCTGGTCTGGGTCTCTCAGGGTGAGTGAGGGGAGAGGGATGTGACTCAGAGTCTGCGTCAGTCTGGTCTGGGTCTCTCAGGGTGAGTGAGGGGAGAGGGATGTGGCTCAGAGTCTGCGTCAGTCTGGTCTGGGTCTCTCAGGGTGAGTGAGGGGAGAGGGATGTGGATCAGAGTCTGGGTCAGTCTGGTCTGGGTCTGAGCGTGAGTGAGGGGAGGGGGATGTGGATCAGAGTCTGGGTCAGTCTGGTCTGGGTCTCTCAGGGTGAGTGAGGGGAGGGGAATGTGGCTCAGAGTCTGGGTCAGTCTGGTCTGGGTCTGAGGGTGAGTGAGGGGAGGGGGATGTGGCTCAGAGTCTGGGTCAGTCTGGTCTGGGTCTGTCAGGGTGAGTGAGGGGAGGGGTATGTGGATCAGAGTCTGGGTCAGTCTGGTCTGGGTCTGTCAGGGTGAGTGAGGGGAGGGGGATGTGGCTCAGAGTCTGGGTCAGTCTGGTCTGGGTCTGAGGGTGAGTGAGGGGAGAGGGATGTGGATCAGAGTCTGGGTCAGTCTGGTCTGGGTCTGTCAGGGTGAGTGAGGGGAGGGGAATGTGGCTCAGAGTCTGGGTCAGTCTGGTCTGGGTCTGAGGGTGAGTGAGGGGAGGGGGATGTGGCTCAGAGTCTGGGTCAGTCTGGTCTGGGTCTCTCAGGGTGAGTGAGGGGAGGGGGATGTGGCTCAGAGTCTGGGTCAGTCTGGTCTGGGTCTCTCAGGGTGAGTGAGGGGAGAGGGATGTGACTCAGAGTCTGCGTCAGTCTGGTCTGGGTCTCTCAGGGTGAGTGAGGGGAGAGGGATGTGGCTCAGAGTCTGCGTCAGTCTGGTCTGGGTCTCTCAGGGTGAGTGAGGGGAGAGGGATGTGGATCAGAGTCTGGGTCAGTCTGGTCTGGGTCTGAGGGTGAGTGAGGGGAGGGGGATGTGGATCAGAGTCTGGGTCTGTCTGGTATGGGTCTGTCAGGGTCAGTGAGGGGAGGGGGATGTGGCTCAGAGTCTGGGTCAGTCTGGTCTGGGTCTGAGGGTGAGTGAGGGGAGAGGGATGTGGATCAGAGTCTGGGTCAGTCTGGTCTGGGTCTCTCAGGGTGAGTGAGGGGAGGGGAATGTGGCTCAGAGTCTGGGTCAGTCTGGTCTGGGTCTGAGGGTGAGTGAGGGGAGGGGGATGTGGCTCAGAGTCTGGGTCAGTCTGGTCTGGGTCTCTCAGGGTGAGTGAGGGGAGGGGGATGTGGCTCAGAGTCTGGGTCAGTCTGGTCTGGGTCTCTCAGGGTGAGTGAGGGGAGAGGGATGTTACTCAGAGTCTGCGTCAGTCTGGTCTGGGTCTCTCAGGGTGAGTGAGGGGAGAGGGATGTGGCTCAGATTCTGCGTCAGTCTGGTCTGGGTCTCTCAGGGTGAGTGAGGGGAGAGGGATGTGGATCAGAGTCTGGGTCAGTCTGGTCTGGGTCTGTCAGGGTGAGTGAGGGGAGGGGAATGTGGCTCAGAGTCTGGGTCTGTCTGGTCTGGGTCTCTCAGGGTGAGTGAGGGGAGAGGGATGTGGATCAGAGTCTGGGTCAGTCTGGTCTGGGTCTCTCAGGGTGAGTGAGGGGAGAGGGATGTGGATCAGAGTCTGGGTCAGTCTGGTCTGTGTCTGTCAGGGTGAGTGATGGGAGGGGGATGTGGATCAGAGTCTGGGTCTGTCTGGTCTGGGTCTGTCAGGGTGAGTTTTTTTTTATTCATTCATGGGATGTGGGCGTCGCTGGCGAGGCCGGCATTTATTGCCCATCCCTAATTGCCCTTGAGAAGGCGGTAGTGAGCCACCTTCTTGAACCGCTGCAGTCCGTGTGGTGAAGGTTCTCCCACAGTGCTGTTAGGGAGGGAGTTCCAGGATTTTGACCCATCGATGATGAAGGAAAAGCGATATATTTCCAAGTCGGGATGGTGTGTGACTTGGAGGGGAACGTGCAGGTGGTGTTGTTCCCATGTGCCTGCTGCTCTTGTCCTTCTCGGTGGTAGAGGTCGCGGGTTTGGGAGGTGCTGTTGAACTAGCCTTGGCGAGTTGCTGCAGTGCATCCTCTGGAAGGTACACACTGCAGCCACAGTGCGCCGGTGGTGAAGGGAGTGAATGTTTTGGGTGGTGAATGGGGTGCCAATCAAGCGGACTGCTTTATGTTGGATGGTGTCGAGCTTCTTGAGTGTTTTTGGAGCTGCACTTATCCAGGCAAGTGGAGAGTATTCCATCACACTCCTGACTTGTGCCTTGTAGATGGTGGAAAGGCTTTGGGGAGTCAGGAGGTGAGTCACTCGCCGCAGAATACCCAGCCTCTGACCTGCTCTCGTGGCCACAGTATTTATATGGCTGGTCCAGTGAAGTTTCTGGTCAATGGTGACCCCCAGGATGTTGGTGGGGTATTCGGCGATGGTAATGCTGTTGAATGTCAAAGGGAGGTGGTTGGACCCTCTCTTGTTGGAGATGGTCATTGCCTGTCACTTGTCTGGCGCGAATTTTACTTGCCACTTATGAGCCCAAGCCTGGATGTTGTCCAGGTCTTGCTGCATGCGGGCTCGGACTCCTTCATTATTTGAGGGGTTGCGAATGGAACTGAACACTGTGCAATCATCAGCGAACATCCCCATTTCTGACCTTATGATGGAGGGAAGGTCATTGATGAAGCAGCTGAAGATTGTTGGGCCTAGGACACTGCCCTGAGGAACTCCTGCAGCAATGACCTGGGGCTGAGATGATTGGCCTCCAACAACCACTACCATCTTCCTTTGTGCGAGGTATGACTCCAGCCACTGGAGAGTTTTCCCCCTGATTCCCACTGACTTCAATTTTACGAGGGCTCCTTGGTGCTACACTCGGTCAAATGCCGCCTTAATGTCAAGGGCAGTCACTCTCACCTCACTTCTGGAATTCAGCTCTCTTGTCTATGTTTGGACCAAGGCTGTAATGAGGTCTGGAGCCGAGTGGTCCTGTCGGAACCCAAACTGAGCATTGGTGAGTAGGTTATTGGTGAGTAAGTGCTGCTTGATAGCACTGTCGACGACACCTTCCATCACTTTGCTGATGATTGAGAGTAGACTGATGAGGCGGTAATTGGCTGGATTGGATTTGTCCTGCATTTTGTGGACAGGACATACCTGGGCAATTTTCCACATTGTCGGGTAGATGCCAGTGTTGTAGCTGTACTGGAACAGCTTGGCTAGAGGCGCAGCTAGTTCTGGAGCACAAGTCTTCAGCACTGCAGCTGGGATGTTGTCGGGGCCCATAGCCTTTGCTGTATCCAGTGCACTCAGCCGTTTCTTGATATCACATGGAGTGAATCGAATTGGCTGAAGACTGGCTTCTGTGATGGTGGGGATATCGGGAGGAGGCCGAGATGGATCATCCACTCGGCACTTCTGGCTGAAGATGGTTGCAAACGCTTCAGACTTGTCTTTTGCACTCACAGTGCTGGACTCCACCATTATGTCGGATGGGGATGTTTGCAGAGCATCCTCCTCCCGTTTGCTGTTTCATTGTCCACCACCATTCACGACACGACTGCAGAGCTTTGATCTGATCTGTTGGTTGTGGAATCGCTTAGCTCTGTCTATAGCATGTTGCTTCCGCTGTTTAGCATGCATGTAGTCCTGAGTTGTAGCTTCATCAGGTTGGCACCTCATTTTTAGGTACGCCTGGTGCTGCTCTTCTACACTCCTTATTGAACCAGGGTTGATCCCCTGGTTTGTTGGTAATGGTGGAGTGAGGAATATGCCGGGCCATGAGGTTACAGATTGTGCTGGAATACAATTCTGCTGCTGCTGATGGCCCACAACGCTTCATGAATGCCCAGTTTTGTGCTGCTGGATCTGTTCTGAATCTATCCCATTTAGCACGGTGATAGTGCCACACAACACGTTGGATGGTATCCTCAGTGCGAAGACGGGACTTCATCTCCACGAGGACCGTGCGGTGGTCACTCCTACCAATACTGTCATGGACAGATGCATTTGCGACAGGTGGATTGGTGAGGACGAAGTCAAGTAAGTTTTTCCCTCGTGTTGGTTCGCTCACCGCCTGCCGCAGGCCTAGTCTGGCATGTATGTCCTTCAGGACTCGGCCAGCTCGGTCAGTAGTGGTGCTACCGAGCCACCCTTGGTGAAGGACATTGAAGTCCCCAACCCAGAGAACATTTTGTGCCCTTGCTACCCTCAGTGCTTCCTCCAAGTGGTGTTCAACATGGAGGAGGACTGATTCATCAGCTGAGGGAGGGCGGTATGTGGTAATCAGCAGGAGGTTTCCTTGCCCATGTTTGGCCTGATACCATGAGATTTCATGGGGACCAGACTCAATGTTGAGGACTCCCAGGGCCACTCCCTCTTGACTGTATATCAGTGTACCGCCACCTCTGGTCGGTCTGTCCTGCCGGTGGGACAGGACATACCCAGGGATGGTGATGGAAGAGTCTGGGACGTTGGCTGAAAGGTATGATTCTGTGAGTATGGCTATGTCAGGCTGTTGCTTGACTAGTCTGTGGGACAACTCTCACAATTTTGGCACAAGTCCCCAGATGTTAGTGAGGAGGACTTTGCAGGGTCGACTGGGCTTGGTTGGTATATTATGTGACCGTCCATACCTGGGTGGGTCTGTTATTTGACCGTCCATACTGGGGTGGTATATTATGTGACCGTCCATACCCGGATGGGTATATTATTTGACTGCCAATACCCGTGTGGGTATATTATGTGACCGTCCATACCCGAGTGGGTATATTATGTGACTGTCCACACCCGTGTGGGTATATTATTTGACTGCCAATACCCGTGTGGGTATATTATGTGACCGTCCATACCCGTGTGGGTATATTATGTGACCGTCCATACCCGAGTGGGTATATTATGTGACCGTCCATACCCGTGTGGGTGTATTATGTGACCGTCCATACCCGTGTGGGTATATTATGTGACTGCCAATACCCGGGTGGGTATATTATGTGACCGTCCATTCCCGTGTGGGTATATTATGTGACCATCCATACCCGTGTGTGTATATTATGTGACTGTCCATTCCCGTGTGGGTATATTATGTGACCGTCCAAACCCGTGTGGGTATATTATGTGACCGTCCATACCCGAGTGGGTATATTATGTGACCATCCATACCCGAGTGGGTATATTATGTGACCATCCATACCCGTGTGTGTATATTATGTGACTGTCCATTCCCGTGTGGGTATATTATGTGACCGTCCAAACCCGTGTGGGTATATTATGTGACCATCCATACCCGTGTGTGTATATTATGTGACTGTCCATACTCGGGTGGGTATATTATGTGACCATCCATACTCGGGTGGGTGTATTATGTGAGTGTCCATACCCCTGCGGTTATATTATGTGACTGTCCACACCCGTGTGGGTATATTATGTGACCGTCCACACCCGTGTGGGTATATTATGTGACCGTCCATACCCCTGCGGTTATATTATGTGACTGTCCACACCCGTGTGGGTATATTATGTGACCGTCCATACTCGGGTGGGTATATTATGTGACTGTCCATACCCCTGCGGTTATATTATGTGACTGTCCACACCCGTGTGGGTATATTATGTGACCGTCCACACCCGTGTGGGTATATTATGTGACCGTCCATACCCGTGTGGGTATATTATGTGACCGTCCATACTCGGGTGGGTATATTATGTGACCGTCCACACCCGTGTGGGTATATTATGTGACCGTCCACACCCGTGTGGGTATATTATGTGACCGTCCACACCCGTGTGGGTATATTATGTGACCGTCCATACCCGTGTGGGTATATTATGTGACCGTCCATATTTGGATGGGTATATTATGTGACTGTCCATACCCGTGTGGGTATATTATGTGACCGTCCACACCCGTGTGGGTATATTATGTGACCGTCCATACCCGTGTGGGTATATTATGTGACTGTCCATACCCATGTGAGTATATTATGTGACCGTCCATATTTGGATGGGTATATTATGTGACTGTCCATACCCGTGTGGGTATATTATGTGACTGTCCACACCCGTGTGGGTATATTATGTGACTGTCCATACCCATGTGGGTATATTATGTGACCGTCCATACCCGTGTGGGTATATTATGTGACTGTCCACACCCGTGTGGGTATATTATGTGACTGTCCATACCCGGTTGGGTATATTATGTGACTGTCCATTCCCGTGTGGGTATATTATGTGACTGTCCATACCCGTGTGGGTATATTATGTGACCGTCCATATTTGGATGGGTATATTATGTGACTGTCCATACCCGTGTGGGTATATTATGTGACTGTCCACACCCGTGTGGGTATATTATGTGACTGTCCATACCCGTGTGGGTATATTATGTGACTGTCCACACCCGTGTGGGTATATTATGTGACTGTCCACACCCGTGTGGGTATATTATGTGACTGTCCATACCCGTGTGGGTATATTATGTGACTGTCCATACCCGGTTGGGTATATTATGTGACTGTCCACACCCGTGTGGGTATATTATGTGACTGTCCATACCCGTGTGGGTATATTATGTGACTGTCCACACCCGTGTGGGTATATTATGTGACTGTCCACACCCGTGTGGGTATATTATGTGACTGTCCATACCCGTGTGGGTATATTATGTGACTGTCCACACCCGTGTGGGTATATTATGTGACTGTCCACACCCGTGTGGGTATATTATGTGACTGTCCACACCCGTGTGGGTATATTATGTGACTGTCCATACCCGTGTGGGTATATTATGTGACTGTCCATACCCGTGTGGGTATATTATGTGACTGTCCATACTCGGGTGGGTGTATTATGTGAGTGTCCATACCCCTGCGGTTATATTATGTGACTGTCCACACCCGTGTGGGTATATTATGTGACCGTCCACACCCGTGTGGGTATATTATGTGACCGTCCATACCCCTGCGGTTATATTATGTGACTGTCCACACCCGTGTGGGTATATTATGTGACCGTCCATACTCGGGTGGGTATATTATGTGACTGTCCATACCCCTGCGGTTATATTATGTGACTGTCCACACCCGTGTGGGTATATTATGTGACCGTCCACACCCGTGTGGGTATATTATGTGACCGTCCATACCCGTGTGGGTATATTATGTGACCGTCCATACTCGGGTGGGTATATTATGTGACCGTCCACACCCGTGTGGGTATATTATGTGACCGTCCACACCCGTGTGGGTATATTATGTGACCGTCCACACCCGTGTGGGTATATTATGTGACCGTCCATACCCGTGTGGGTATATTATGTGACCGTCCATATTTGGATGGGTATATTATGTGACTGTCCATACCCGTGTGGGTATATTATGTGACCGTCCACACCCGTGTGGGTATATTATGTGACCGTCCATACCCGTGTGGGTATATTATGTGACTGTCCATACCCATGTGAGTATATTATGTGACCGTCCATATTTGGATGGGTATATTATGTGACTGTCCATACCCGTGTGGGTATATTATGTGACTGTCCACACCCGTGTGGGTATATTATGTGACTGTCCATACCCATGTGGGTATATTATGTGACCGTCCATACCCGTGTGGGTATATTATGTGACTGTCCACACCCGTGTGGGTATATTATGTGACTGTCCATACCCGGTTGGGTATATTATGTGACTGTCCATTCCCGTGTGGGTATATTATGTGACTGTCCATTCCCGTGTGGGTATATTATGTGACCGTCCAAACCCGTGTGGGTATATTATGTGACTGTCCACACCCGTGTGGGTATATTATGTGACTGTCCATACCCGTGTGGGTATATTATGTGACTGTCCACACCCGTGTGGGTATATTATGTGACTGTCCACACCCGTGTGGGTATATTATGTGACTGTCCACACCCGTGTGGGTATATTATGTGACTGTCCATACCCGTGTGGGTATATTATGTGACTGTCCATACCCGTGTGGGTATATTATGTGACTGTCCATACTCGGGTGGGTGTATTATGTGAGTGTCCATACCCCTGCGGTTATATTATGTGACTGTCCACACCCGTGTGGGTATATTATGTGACCGTCCACACCCGTGTGGGTATATTATGTGACCGTCCATACCCCTGCGGTTATATTATGTGACTGTCCACACCCGTGTGGGTATATTATGTGACCGTCCATACTCGGGTGGGTATATTATGTGACTGTCCATACCCCTGCGGTTATATTATGTGACTGTCCACACCCGTGTGGGTATATTATGTGACCGTCCACACCCGTGTGGGTATATTATGTGACCGTCCATACCCGTGTGGGTATATTATGTGACCGTCCATACTCGGGTGGGTATATTATGTGACCGTCCACACCCGTGTGGGTATATTATGTGACCGTCCACACCCGTGTGGGTATATTATGTGACCGTCCACACCCGTGTGGGTATATTATGTGACCGTCCATACCCGTGTGGGTATATTATGTGACCGTCCATATTTGGATGGGTATATTATGTGACTGTCCATACCCGTGTGGGTATATTATGTGACCGTCCACACCCGTGTGGGTATATTATGTGACCGTCCATACCCGTGTGGGTATATTATGTGACTGTCCATACCCATGTGAGTATATTATGTGACCGTCCATATTTGGATGGGTATATTATGTGACTGTCCATACCCGTGTGGGTATATTATGTGACTGTCCACACCCGTGTGGGTATATTATGTGACTGTCCATACCCATGTGGGTATATTATGTGACCGTCCATACCCGTGTGGGTATATTATGTGACTGTCCACACCCGTGTGGGTATATTATGTGACTGTCCATACCCGGTTGGGTATATTATGTGACTGTCCATTCCCGTGTGGGTATATTATGTGACTGTCCATACCCGTGTGGGTATATTATGTGACCGTCCATATTTGGATGGGTATATTATGTGACTGTCCATACCCGTGTGGGTATATTATGTGACTGTCCACACCCGTGTGGGTATATTATGTGACTGTCCATACCCGTGTGGGTATATTATGTGACTGTCCACACCCGTGTGGGTATATTATGTGACTGTCCACACCCGTGTGGGTATATTATGTGACTGTCCATACCCGTGTGGGTATATTATGTGACTGTCCATACCCGGTTGGGTATATTATGTGACTGTCCACACCCGTGTGGGTATATTATGTGACTGTCCATACCCGTGTGGGTATATTATGTGACTGTCCACACCCGTGTGGGTATATTATGTGACTGTCCACACCCGTGTGGGTATATTATGTGACTGTCCATACCCGTGTGGGTATATTATGTGACTGTCCACACCCGTGTGGGTATATTATGTGACTGTCCACACCCGTGTGGGTATATTATGTGACTGTCCACACCCGTGTGGGTATATTATGTGACTGTCCATACCCGTGTGGGTATATTATGTGACTGTCCATACCCGTGTGGGTATATTATGTGACTGTCCATACCCGTGTGGGTATATTATGTGACTGTCCACACCCGTGTGGGTATATTATGTGACTGTCCATTCCCGTGTGGGTATATTATGTGACTGTCCATACCCGTGTGGGTATATTATGTGACTGTCCATACCCGGTTGGGTATATTATGTGACTGTCCATTCCCGTGTGGGTATATTATGTGACCGTCCACACCCGGGTGGGTATATTATGTGACCGTCCACACCCGTGTGGGTATATTATGTTGTGGAGATGCCGGTGATGGACTGGGGTTGACAATTGTAAACAATTTTACAACACCAAGTTATAGTCCAGCAATTTTATTTTAAATTCACAAGCTTTCGGAGGCTACCTCCTTCCTCAGGTGAACGATGTGGAAATGAAGTCCTCGAAATGAAGTCGCATTTATAATTCACAGAACAATGCTGGTGATAACAGACAGTTTTTTCAACTGCCCGTTGCCAAGGCAATCAGTGTGCAGACAGACAGGTGTTACCTGCCAGGTCTCAGAATATACAAATCACCAAAAAAAACAACAAACAAAAAAAAACAGAGATAGAGAGGTAGAAACATAGAAAAGACAGTAACTGACCCGTTATATTAAAAACAGATAACATTTGTTCGCTGGTGGGGTAACGTGTAGCGTGACATGAACCCAAGATCCCGGTTGAGGCCGTCCTCATGGGTGCGGAACTTGGCTATCAATTTCTGCTCGACGATTTTGCGTTGTCGTGTGTCTCGAATATTATGTGACTGTCCATACCCGGTTGGGTATATTATGTGACTGTCCATACCCGGTTGGGTATATTATGTGAGTGTCCATACCCGGTTGGGTATATTATGTGACTGTCCATACCCGGTTGGGTATATTATGTGAGTGTCCATACCCGGTTGGGTATATTATGTGACTGTCCATACCCGGTTGGGTATATTATGTGACTGTCCACACCCGTGTGGGTATATTATGTGACTGTCCATACCCGGTTGGGTATATTATGTGACTGTCCACACCTGTGTGGGTATATTATGTAACTGTCCATACCCGGTTGGGTATATTATGTGACTGTCCATACCCGGTTGGGTATATTATGTGACTGTCCATACCCGGTTGGGTATATTATGTGACTGTCCACACCCGTGTGGGTATATTATGTGACTGTCCATACCCGGTTGGGTATATTATGTGACTGTCCATACCCGGTTGGGTATATTATGTGACTGTCCACACCCGGTTGGGTATATTATGTGACTGTCCACACCTGTGTGGGTATATTATGTGACTGTCCATACCCGGTTGGGTATATTATGTGACTGTCCATACCCGGTTGGGTATATTATGTGACTGTCCACACCCGTATGGGTATATTATGTGACTGTCCATACCCGGTTGGGTATATTATGTGACTGTCCACACCCGTGTGGGTATATTATGTGACTGTCCATACCCGGTTGGGTATATTATGTGACTGTCCATACCCGGTTGGGTATATTATGTGACTGTCCATACCCGGTTGGGTATATTATGTGACTGTCCATACCCGGTTGGGTATATTATGTGACTGTCCACACCCGTGTGGGTATATTATGTGACTGTCCATACCCGGTTGGGTATATTATGTGACTGTCCATACCCGGTTGGGTATATTATGTGACTGTCCATACCCGGTTGGGTATATTATGTGACTGTCCACACCCGTGTGGGTATATTATGTGACTGTCCATACCCGGTTGGGTATATTATGTGACTGTCCATACCCGGTTGGGTATATTATGTGACTGTCCACACCCGTGTGGGTATATTATGTGACTGTCCATACCCGGTTGGGTATGTTATGTGACTGTCCACACTCGGTTGGGTATATTATGTGACTGTCCATACCCGGTTGGGTATATTATGTGACCATCCATGTGCAAATGTTAAGTGACTTCCTGCAGAAATTTTGTGTAATTGGAATAAAGGAGAAGAGCCAGTGTAACTGGATCCTGTTCGAAGTCCCTCTCCTACCTACCCGGATTGGTGGGGTATTTACACTAATTTTGGTGAGGTAATTCAAGTCCATATCTTTTTCTGTCTCCTCCGCTCATGCTCTGGAATTCTCCACTTCAATTATTCCATTTAATTAAGCCTTATAACAGAATAGGCTGGTGAGGAGAGGGGGATAGAGAGGGAGAGGGAATGAGGAGGGTGGAGAGAGGGAGACAGACGGAGGGAGGGAGAGACGGAGAGAGAGGGGGAGAGACGGAGCGGGGGAGAGAGAGCGAGGGGGTGGGAGGGAGAATAGAGGCTGGAGAGAGGGAGGGAGAGATTGAGGGGGGGAGAGAGAGCAAGGGAGGGAGAGAGAGAGGGTGATATGGAGGAGAGATGCTGGAGAGGGAGGGGGTGAGAGGGTGGGAGAGAGTGAGGGAGGGACAGAGAAAGGAGGGAGATAGGGAGGAGAGAGGTTAGAGTGGGAGAGAGGGAGGGGAGAGTAAAAGGGAGGGACAGAGAGGAGGGAGAGAGAGATAGGGAGGGAGGGGAGTGGGAGGGAGGGAGGGTGAGAGAGGGAGGGAGGGAGATGAGGGAGAGGAGAGAGCGAGACAGAGGGAGGGATTGTGGAAGGGAGGAAGGAGAGAGAGGGAGGGAGAGAGAAAGCAGATAGAGAGACAGGGAGTGAGGAAGAGGGAGACACGGAGGGGGAGAGAGAGAGGGAGGGGAAGAGAGGGGGGAGAGAGGGAGGGAGAGAGAGGGGGAGGGGAGGGAAAGAGAAAGGGGGGAGGGGAGGGAGAGAGAGAGAGGGTGGAGGGGGAGAGGGAGGGAAAGAGAAGAGGGAGAGAGGGGAGGAGGGAGTGAGAGAGAGGAGAGGGAGGGAGGGAGGAGAGAGGCTGGAGAAAGGGAGGGAGGGAGAGAGGGGGAGGGAGAGAGAGAGAAGCTGGAGAGGGAGGGAGGAGAAAGGCTGGAGAGAGAGGCGGATGAGAGAGAGGGAGGGAGGGGTGAGAGAGGGAGGGGGAGAGAGAGAGAGAGGCTGTTTGGGGAGGGGAAAGAGGGAGGGAAGAGAGAGAGGGAGGGAGGA
Source organism: Heptranchias perlo (assembly GCF_035084215.1). Classification (NCBI taxonomy): domain Eukaryota; kingdom Metazoa; phylum Chordata; class Chondrichthyes; order Hexanchiformes; family Hexanchidae; genus Heptranchias; species Heptranchias perlo. Next base: position 896,837 of record NC_090363.1, read on the forward strand.
GAGAGGGGGAGAGAGGCTGGAGAGGGAGAGAGAGGGGGAGGCTGGTGAGAGAGAGAGAGAGAGAGATGGATGGAGGGAATGAGTGAGGGAGGGAGAGAGAAAGCAGGAAGAGAAAGAGAGAATGGGAAGGAGAGAGTGGGAGGGTTTGAGGGAGGGAGAGGGGAGAGAGAGTGTAGAGGGTGAAGCGAGGGAGACAAGAGAGGAGAGAGCGGATCGAGAGGGGAGGGATGGTGAGGGACAGAAAGAGAGAGAGGGAGGCATGTGGAGAGAGGATAGGAGAGGCGAGGGGGAGGGCGAGAGATGGAGATTGGGAGGACAGGGGGAGAGAGATAGAGGGAGGGAAGAGAGAGAGGGTGAGCAGAGAGAGGGAGGGTGAGGGAGGAAGTGGGAGAGAGAGGGGGAGGGAGTGAGAGAATAGGGAGACGGGGAGAAAGATAGAGAAAGAGGGAGAGTGGTGGGACGGAGAGAATAGAGTGCGAGCGAGAGGAGAGACAGAGAGGGAGTGGGGGGGAGAGCAAGAAGGGGAGGGAGAGAGGAGAGAGAGAGGATAGTGGGATGGAGGGAGAGGGGGAGGTAGACGGGAGAGAGAGAGGAGAAGGGGGAGAGAGAGAGAGGGGTGAAGGAGAGAGGGAAGATGGGTGAGGGAGGGGGAGAGAGAGGAGAGAGATCGGGAGCGGAAGTGTTGTGGAGTTCCCACATGGCACAGGATGTGCATGCGACGGGCCCCAGATGTCCAGCCAAGTTAGCTAACAGTTATTTAAACTTTGTTTAGCTTTAAAGCACTTTACTGTTTATCCTTCATTGAAACACTAACCAGTGAACCAAATACTTGCTAACTTACACTCGGCGCTCCTCCTTGCCTTGTTTTGTTATGTGACCGTCCATACAGGAGTGGGTATATGATGTGACCGTCCATACAGGAGTGGGTATATGATGTGACCATCCATACAGGAGTGGGTATATGATGTGACCATCCATACCCGGGTGGGTATATGATGTGACCGTCCATACCCGGGTGGGTATATGATGTGACCGTCCATACTCGGGTGGGTATATCATGTGACCGTCCATACTCGGGTGGGTATATTATGTGACCGTCCATACTCGGGTGGGTATATGATGTGACCGTCCATACCCGGGTGGGTATATGATGTGACCGTCCATACCCGGGTGGGTATATGATGTGACCGTCCATACCCGGGTGGGTATATGATGTGACCGTCCATACCCGGGTGGGTATATGATGTGACCGTCCATACTCGGGTGGGTATATCATGTGACCGTCCATACCCGGGTGGGTATATCATGTGACCGTCAATACTGGGGTGGGTATATTATGTGACCGTGCATACCCGGGTGGGTATATTATGTGACCGTCCATACCCGTGTGGGTATATTATGTGACCGTCCATACCCGTGTGGGTATATTATGTGACCGTCCATACTCGGGTGGGTATGTTAAGTGACTTCCTGCCGAAATTTTGTGTAATGGAATAAACAACATTGTCCCAAGCCCTCTCCTACATGCCTGGATCGCTGCATTTACACTAATTTTGGAGAGGTAATACAAGGCAATTTATTTTTCTGTCTCCTCTGCCCATGCCCTTGAATTCTCCACTTTAATTATTCTGTTTAACTAATCCATAGAACAGAGTATTTGACTGTTATTCATTAAAGTTATGCAATGATTTTTTTTGTAGTTGATTTGCAGCATCAGCGACAATTTAATGGTACAGCATATATTGTTGCTCCCAGATATTCTACTGTTTTACTGGTCGCATACAGAGGTGAAACGCCTCCATTGGGAACGTCGATCAGATGGTCAATTGTGAGACCTTCCTTTCAAACATTTATTTTGCTTCATACTCTTGGGTCAACTGAGATTCGACTCAGTGAATATTATGTACACCGAATAAATTACAATTTACATGATGCGTCTATGGAACTGAAGAATGCAGATCTGGCTGACAATGGCATTTATGAGGCCATCCTGAAAAGATCTGGGCGTTCTGGAAACCGGTCTTACTTTAATACAATCCTGGAAGTTCAAGGTAAGGGCAACTAATATATGTTGTACCATATGTGGGAAATAGAGCTTTCTGTCCCTTCATGCCTGACATTTGTTGAAAGCTCATTGTCACTTTCAGTCTGCCTGCCTCTCCCTCACTGTCTCCGTCTCTCTCTCTCTCTCTCTGTCCTCACTTACTTGGTTACTCATTGGTCACCATCTGTCTTTTTATCATCTTACATAGACTGTACTGCACTGAAATAGACCATTCGGCCCTACAGGTCCATGCCGGTGTTTATGCACCACATGAGCCTCTACCCACCCTTCTTCATCGAACCCCATCAATATACCCTTCTATTCCCTTCTCCCTCATTGTTTATCTTTCTTCCCCTTAAATGCATCTACGCTATTTGCCTCAACTACTCTTTGTGATAGTTGAGGCTAATAGACCCTAAGACCAGAAGAGATAGGAGCAGGAGTAAGAACATAAGAAATAGGAGCAGGAGTAGGCCAATCGGCCCCTCAAGGCTGCTGCGCCATTCAATAAGATCATGGCTGATCTGATCCTAACCTCAAATCTAAATTCATGTCCAATTTCCTGCCCGCTCCCCGTAACCCCTAATTCCCTTTACTTCTCGGAAACTGTCTATTTCTGTTTTAAATTTATTTAATGATGTAGCTTCCACAGCTTCCTGGGGCAGCAAATTCCACAGACCTACTACCCTCTGAGTGAAGAAGTTTCTCCTCATCTCAGTTTTGAAAGAGCAGCCCCTTATTCTAAGATTCTGCCCCCTCGTTCTAGTTTCACCCATCCTTGGGAACATCCTTACCGCATCCACCCGATCAAGCCCCTTCACAATCTTACATGTTTCAATAAGATCGCCTCTCATTCTTCTGAACTCCAATGAGTAGAGTCCCAATCTACTCAACCTCTCCTCATACGTCCACCCCCGCATCCCCGGGATTAACCGAGTGAACCTTCTTTGCACTGCCTCGAGAGCAAGTATGTCTTTTCTTAAGTATGGAGACCAAAACTGTATGCAGTATTCCAGGTGCGGTCTCACCAATATCTTATATAACTGCAGCAATACCTCCCTGTTTTTATATTCTATCCCCCGAGCAATAAAAGCCAACATTCCGTTGGCCTTCTTGATCACCTGTTGCACCTGCAGACTAACTTTTTGATTTTCTTGCACTAGGACCCCCAGATCCCTTTGTACTGCAGTACTTTCCAGTTTCTCGCCATTAAGATAACAACTTGCTCTCCGATTTTTCCTGCCAAAGTGCATAACCTCACATTTTCCAATATTGTATTGCATCTGCCAAATCTCCGCCCACTCACCCAGCCTGTCTATATCCCCTTGTAGGTTTTTTATGTCCTCCTCACTCTCTACTTTCCCTCCCATCTTTGTATCATCTGCAAACTTTGATATGTTACACTCGGTCCCCTCCTCCAAATCGTTAACATAGATTGTAAAGAGTTGGGGACCCAGCACCGACCCCTGCGGAACACCACTGGCCACTGGTTGCCAGTCCGAGAATGAACCATTTATCCCAACTCTCTGCTTCCTGTTAGATAACCAATCCTCCACCCATGCCAGAATATTACCCCCAATCCAGTGATTCTTTATCTTGAGCAATAATCTTTTATGTGGCACCTTGTCGAATGCCTTCTGGAAGTCTAAATACACTATGTCCACTGGTTCCCCTTTATCCACCCTGTACATTATGTCCTCAAAGAACTCAAGCAAATTTGTCAGACATGACTTCCCCTTCGTAAAGCCATGCTGACTTTGTCCTATTAAATTATGTTTACCCAAATGTTCCGCTACTGTCTCCTTAATAATAGATTCCAAAATTTTACCCACCACAGATGTTAGGCTAACTGGTCTATAATTTCCAGCCTTCTGCCTACTACCCTTTTTAAATAAGGGTGTTACAGTAGCAGTTTTCCAATCTGCCGGGACCTTTGCCGAGTCCAGAGAATTTCGGAAAATTATTACCAAAGCATCCACAATCCCTACTGCCACTTCCCTCAAGACCCTAGGATGTAAGCCATCAGGTCCAGGGGATTTATCCGCCTTGAGTCCCATTAATTTACTGAGTACCAATTCCTTAGTGATTTTAATCGTATTTAGCTCCTCCCCCCCGAGAGCCCCCTGTTTGTCCAGTGTTGAGATATTCTTAGTGTCCTCTACCGTAAAGACTGAAACAAAATATTTGTTCAGCATTTTTGCCATCTCCATGTTTCCCATCATTAATTTTCCGGTCTCATCCTCTAAAGGACCTACGTTTGCCTTAACTGTAGAAACTCTTGCCATCTGTTTTTATATTTTTTGCTAATTTATTTTCATCATCTATCTTCCCTTTCTTAATCAATCCTTTCGTTACTTTTTGCTGTCTTTTGAAGACTTCCCAATCTTCTATCCTCCCACTAAGTTTGGCTACCTTATATGTCCTTGTTTTTAGTCGGATACTATCCTTAATTTCTTTACTTAGACACGGATGGCTGTCATTTCTTTTGCACCCTTTTTTCCTCAGTGGAATATATATTTTTTGAAAGTTGTAAAATAACTCCTTAAATGAACACCACTGCTCATGTACCGTCTTACCCTTTAATCTATTTTCCCAGTCCACTTTAATCAATTCCGCTCTCATACCATCATAGTCTCCTTTTTTTCAAGCTCAGTACGCTTGTTTGAGAACCAACCTTCTCACCCTCTAATTGGATATGGAATGTAACTGTTGTGGGAAAATCACCACTCGGAGTCAGACTTAAAGATTCAACATGCAGTTTATTGGACAAAGTACTTTGGGAGAAGAACTGGACGCTCCGCAGCGTGCGCAACTACCTTCTCAACTTCAAAATGGTTGTCACGCTTTTTTATACCTTTGAAATACAGATTTTCAGCAGCTATTACATCATTAGTCTTTATTAGTGTACACATTAACCAATTAGGCCCGCACAGCAACCACAGACCTCCAATCACATTAAAACAACTGTTATCACCTTAAGACAGTATGGTCTTTGTCTATTCAGTCTGGTTCTGTAGTTTTTATCAGCTCGTTGTGAAATGTCTTTTGTATTCCCAGACTGTACGTCAGTTTTCGGAATATACAAACTCAGCACTTTAACTGTCTTTCCCACAGTCACAGAATCCATTTTGTTTAGTAGTGTCCATTTTGTTAGTAGTCAAGTGTTATGTTTAAGCTTTTAATTAAGGTTAGTCTGGTCTGCACAAAGCACATTTCGGTGTGGTTTTAGGGTAATGACCGCAGCCATGCACACAACAGTCACTTCATCTTTGCCTTTAACCCAACAGCCCAAATTTTACCCTAACAGTAACCATGTTATGGTCACTCATTCCAAGGGGATCCTGAACTAGGACATTATTAATTAATCCTGGCTCATTACACAGGACCAGGTCCAAGGTTGCTTGCCCCCTTGTAGGATCAGTTATATACTGCTCAAGAAATCCATCCCTAATACACTCAATAAACTCTTCCTCAAGGCTGCCCTGCCCAATTTGATTTGTCCAGTTAATATGATAGTTAAAATCCCCCACAATTATAGCTGTTCCCTTATTACATGCCCCGACTATTTCCTGATTAATACTTCTTCCAGCAGAGTTGCAACTATTAGGAGGCCTATACACTACGCCCACTAGTGTTTTTTCCCCTTATTATTCCTTATCTCTACCCAAACTGTTTCATTATCCTGATCCTTTGTCCCACTATCATTTCTCTGTATTACAGTGATTCCTTCCTTTATTAACATAGCCACCCCACCTCCCCTTCCTTCCTGCCTGTCCTTCCTGATTGTTAAATACCCTGGCATATTTAATTCCCAGTCGTTGTCACCCTGCAGCCATGTTTCTGTAATGGCCACAAGATCATACCCATACGTAGTTATTTGTGCCGTTAACTCGTCCATTTTGTTACGAATGCTATGTGCATTCAGATAAAGAACTTTCAAATATGTTTTGTGACACTTAGTTCCTGCTTTTTCCTTTTTTAACACTTTACCTTTTACTCCATACCTTTTGTCCCTTCCTGACACGCTTTGCTCTGTCTCCCTGCTCAGGTTCCCAACCCCCTGCCACAGCTTTGATGCTGGGTTAATCGCCTTACGCCTTCTTTTTTTTATTTTATCTGTCGTGCCTAAAATACACTTTCTTTCCACTGCTCTACGCTTTTCCCTTTCTCTTGTTCTTGAACAACTGTTTGTACTATTTGTATTGTAGATTTCCCCTGGGTCTTCCCCTCTCTTGCTGCTCTCAACTTTATTCCCTTCTGACTCCCCGCTCAGGTTCCCATCCCCCTGCCACTCTGGTTTAAACCTTCCCCAACAGCACTAGCAAACACCCCCGCGAGGACATTGGTCCCGGTCCTGCTCGGGTGTAACCCATCACGCTTGTACAGGTCCCACCTTCCCCAGAACCGGTCCCAATGTAGGCCATTCGGCCCCTCGAGCCTGCTCCGCTATTTAATGAGATCATGGCTGATCTGATTTTTACCTCAGTTCCACTTTCCCATGCTTTCCCCATATCCTTTGACGCCCTTACTGATCAAAAATTTGTCGAACTCAGCCTGGAATGTATTCAATGACTCAGCCTCCACAGCTTTTTGGGGTTAAGAATTCCAAAGATTCATGACCCTCTGGGAGAAGAAATTCCTCCTCATTTCCATCTTAAACGGGCGACCCCTTATTCTGAGACTATGCCCCCTAGTTTTAGATTCCCCCATGAGGGGTAACATCCTCTCAGCATCTACCCTATCGAGTCCCCTCAAAATCTTCTATGTTTCAATAAGATCATCTCTCATTCGTCTAAACTCCAACGAGTATAGACCCAACCTGTTCAATATGCAGTTTTGGTTACCTTTCAGTTCTGCTTTTCATCCTAGTAAATCTTTTTTGCACCTTTTCCTTTTTATAATTTTTAACTTCTTTTAATATGCAACTTCTTTAAGATGCAATCCAACCGAACCAGGGGCTAAGTTTGATTAGTTTATCAATTATCTCCCCACTTTCTATCTTAAATGCCTTTATATCTTTTTTAATCTCTCCTTCTAATGTCATGCCCATCATGTTAGTCTCCCTGGAAAATACTGAGGCAAAGTAATTATTTCATTTTTCTGCCATTTCACTGTCGTTGCCTGTGAGTTTTTCGTGTGTATCCCTTAGTGGCCCTATTCCTATCCTCATTTTTCTTTTGTTATTTATGTGTCTGTGGAATACTTTACTATTTCTACTGATATTCCATGACAATTTAATTTTGTAGTTTCTCTTTGCCTTCCGAATTGTTTTTTTGACTTCTTCCCTAACGTTTTCGTATTCGGTTTTGTCATCCTCTCCTTCGTTGTCTATGTACTTAGAGTATGCCTTTTTCTTTAGTTTCAATTTTGCCCTTATTTAGGAACATAGAAACATAGGAACAGGAGTAGGCGATTCAGCCCCTCGTGCCTGCTCCGCCATTTGATAAGATCATGGCTGATCTGTGATCCAGCTCCATCAACCTGCCTTTGGCCCATATCCCTTAATACCTTTGGTTGCCAAAAAGCTGTCTATCTCAGATTTAAATTTAGCAATTGAGCTAGTATCAATTGCCGTTTGTGGAAGAGAGTACCACCCTTTGTGTGTATAAATGTTTTCTAATCTCACTCCTGAAAGGTCTGGCTCTAATTTTTAGACTGTGTCCCCTACTCCTAGAATCCCCAACCAGCGGAAATAGTTTCTCTCTATCCACCCTATCTGTTCCCCTTAATATCTTATAAACTTCGATCAGATCACCCCTTAGCCTTAGAAACTCTAAAGAATACAACCCCAATTTGTGTAATCTCTCCTCGTAACTTAACCCTTGAAGTCCGGGTATCATTCTAGTAAACCTACGCTGCACTCCCTCCAAGGCCAATATGTCTTTACGAAGGTGCGGTGCCCAGAACTGCTCACAGTACTCCAGGTGCGGTCCAACCAGGGTTTTGTATAGCTGCAGCATAACTTCTGCCCCCTTGTACTCTAGTCCTCTAGAAATAAAGGCCAGCATTCCATTAGCCTTATTGATTATTGTTCATGACACTTCAATGATCTATGTACCTGAACCCCTAAGTCCCTTCGGACATCCACAGTTTTTAACTTTTTACCATTTAGAAAGTACCCTGTTCTATCCTTTTTTGATCCAAAGTGGATGACCTCCCATTTGTCTACATTGAATTCCATTTGCCACAGTTTTGCCCATTCACCTAATCTATCAATATCGCTTTGTAATTTTATGTTTTCATCTACACTGCTTACAATGCCACCAATCTTTGTGTCATCGGCAAAACTTAGATATGAGACTTTCTATGCCTTTATCTAAGTCGTTAATAAATATTATGAATAATTGAGGCCCCAAGACAGATCCCTGCGGGACTCCACTAGTCACATCCTGCCAATGTGAGTACTTACCCATTATCCCTACTCTCTGTCACCTTTCGCTCAGCCAATTTCCTAACCAAGTCTGTACTTTTCCCTCGATTCCATGGGCTTCGATCTTAGCTAACAGTCTCTTATGTGGGACCTTATCAAATGCCTTCTGGAAGTCCATATAAATAACATCCATTGACATTCCCCTGTCCACTACTTTAGTCACCTCTTCAAAAAATTCAATCAGGTTTGACAGGCACGACCTACTTTTCACAAATCCATGCTGGCTCTCTCTGATTAACTGAAAATTCTCGAGGTGTTCAGTCACCCTATCCTTAATTATAGACGCCAGCATTTTCCCCACAACAGATGTTAGGCTAATTGGTCTATAATTCCCCGGTTTCCCTCTCTCTCCTTTCTTAAAAAGCGGAGTGATGTGCAATTTTCCAATCTGGAGGGACAGTTCCTGAATCTAGAGAACTTTGAAAGATTATAGTTAGGGCATCTGCAATGTGCTCACCTACTTCCTTTAAAACCCTGGGATGGAAACCATCTGGTCCTGGTGATTTGTCACTCTTTAGTGCTATTATTTTCTTCATTACTGTTGCTTTACTTATGTTAATTTTATTGAGTCCCTGTCCCCAATTCAATATTAGTTTTCTTGGGATTTCCGGCATGCTATCCTCTTTTTCTACTGTAAATACTGATGCAAAGTAATTGTTCAACATGTCTGCCATTTCCCCATTATCAATGACAGTATCCCCACTTTCAGTTTTTAAGGGGCCAACATTGCTCCTGATCACCCCCTCTTTTTCCTAATATAACTATAAAAGTTCTTCGTATTGGTTTCAATATCCCTTGCAAGTTTCTTTTCATACTCTCTTTTTGTAGCTCTTACTATCTGTTTTGTGACCCTTTGTTGATCTTTGTATCTTTCCCATTCACCAGGATCTGTGCCATTTTTTGCCTTTTTGTATGCCCTTTCCTTATGTCTTATACTGTCCCTTACCTCTTTAGTTGTCCATGGCTGTTTTTTATGGCAAGTAGAGTTCTTGCCCCTCAGGTGTATAAACCGATTCTGTATCTCGTTAAATGTTTCTTTAAACATTTCCCACTGATCATCAGTCGTTTTACCCATTAACAGATTTGCCCAGTTTACTGTGGACCGTCTCTGTCTCATCCCATTGAAGTCGGCCTTACCCAAGTCTAGAATCTTAGCAGCTGACTCACTTTTTTCCCTTTCAAACACTACATTGAACTCAATCATGTTATGATCGCTATTGGATAGATGTTCACGCACAGTTAAGCTGTTAACTAAATCTGGTTCATTACTCATTACTAAATCTAGTATGGCTTGCTCCCTTGTTGCCTCTAGGACATACTGCTGTAGAAAACTATCCCGGACACATTCAAGAAATTCACTACCTTTCTGACAGTTGCTAGTCTGCTTTTCCGAATCTATGTGAAGGTTAAAGTCCCCCATTAAGACCACTATGCCTTTCTTACACGCTTGTCTAATCTCTGCATTTATACAATCTAGCACTTCAGAGCTGCTGCCAGGGCTCCTATGCACAACTCCCACTATAGTCTTAGATCCTTTCCTATTTCTCAATTCAACCCAGCATCAAAGCTGAAGGTCAGGCTGGGGTGTGTGGTCCAACTAAGAGTTCTATATACAAATGCACGGAGTATAAGGAATAAATTAAATGAACTACAGGTTCAAATTCAAATTGGAGGGTATGACATGATAGCTATTACTGAGACATGGCAAGAGAGGGGAAGACCCAGGGGAAACTTACAATACAAATAGTACAAACAGTTGTTCAAGAACAAGTGAAAGGGAAAAGCGTAGAGCAACAAAATGAAAGTGTACTTTAGGCAATACAGATATAGTGAAAACTAGAAGGCGTAAGGCAATTAACCCAGCATCAAAGCTGAAGGTCAGGCTAGGGTGTGTGGTCCAACTGTTGGCTGCTTACCTCTCGTTATATCCTCCTTCATCATTGAAGTGATTTCATCTCTAATCATTAAGGCTACTCCTCCCCCTCTTCCATTTTCCCTATCTCTCCTGTAGACATTATAACCCGGTATATTTAGTTCCCAATCCTGACCATCCTGCAGCCATGTCTTAGTAATAGCTATCATGTCATACCCTCCAATTTGAATTTGAACCTGTAGTTCATTTAATTTATTCCTTATACTCCGTGCATTTGTATATGGAACTCTTAGTTGGACCACATACCCTAGCCTGACCTTCAGCTTTGATGCTGGGTTAATTGCCTTACGCCTTCTAGTTTTTATTTTATCTGTATTGCCTAAAGTACACTTTCATTCTGCTGCTCTACACTTTTCCCTTTCTCTTGTTCTTGAACAACTGTTTGTACTATTTGTATTGTAAGTTTCCCCTGGGTCTTCCCCTCTCTTGCTGCTCTCAACTTTACTCCCTTCTGACTCCCCGCTCAGGTTCCAATCCCCCTGCCACTCTAGTTTAAGACTTCACCAACAGCACTCGCAAACACCCCCGCGAGGACATTGGTCCCGGTCCTGCTCGGGTGTAACCCGTCTCGCTTGTATAGGTCCCACCTTCCCCAGAACCGGTCCCAACGTCCCAGGAATCTAAATCCCTCCCTCCTACACCATCCCTGCAGCCACGCAATCATCCGGTCTATTCTCCTGTTCCTATACTCACTAGCGCGTGGCACTGGTAGTAATCCTGAGATCAGTACCTTTGAGGTCCTGCTTTTTAATTTATCTCCTAACTCCTTAAATTCACCTTGCAGGACCTCATCCCTTTTTTTACCTATGTCGTTGGTACTGATATGGACTACGACTACTGGCTGTTCACCCTCCCCCTCCAGAATGCCCTGCAGCTGCTCCGTGACATCCTTGACCCTGGCACCATCCTGGAGTCACGTTTGCGGCCGCAGAAACGCCTGTCTGTTCCCCTTACAATGGAATCCCCTATCACTATAGCCCTGCCACTCTCATTCCTCCTCTCATGTGCAGCAGAGCCACCTGTGGTGCCACGAACTTGGCTCTTGCTGCTTTCCCCTGATAAGCCATCTCCCCCATCAGTATCCAAAGCGTTATATCTGTTTGAGAGGGAGATGGCCCCTGGGGACTCCTGCTCTACCTGCCTAGTCCTTTTACTCTGCCTGGCGGTCACCCATTTCCTTTCTGCCTGCGTAATCTTTGCCTGCGGTGTGACCACCTCACTGAACGTGCTACCCACTACAATCTCAGCATCACGGATGCTCCACAGTGAATCCACCCGCAGCTCCAGCTCCGAAATGCGGTTAGCCAGTAGCTGCAACTGGACACACTTCCTGCACACATGGTCACCAGGGACACTGGTAGTGTCCATGACTTCCCACATAGTGCAGGAGGAGCATATCACTGGTGCGAGCTGTGCTGCCATGACTTGCCTTAGATTTACACTGCGTTCACCTCTCAGACTCTGCTCCCGCTCTCGGTCTCTCCTTTTATATTGTGCTCACCTCTTGGACTCTCCTGCCTCACCTGTGACGTCGCACAGTAGTTTTCTTTTGTTGCAGGTCTGCTGCTGCTTTTATCCCCACTCTCAGTCTTCTGACGCTCAGGTCCGCCGCCACTCTGCAGAAAAAGTTAGGAAAAGCCAGGCAAAGCAGCACTTAACCGAATTCCCACACTCACCAAACCCCACACTCACCGAACTCCCACACTCACCAAACTTCCACACTCACCAAACTTCCACACTCACCGAACTCCCACACTCACCAAACCCCACACTCACCGAATTCCCACACTCACCAAACCCCACACTCACCGAACTCCCACACTCACCAAACTCCCACACTCACTGAACTCCCACACTCACCAAACTCCCACACTCACCGAATTCCCACACTCACCAAACCCCACACTCACCGAACTCCCACACTCACCAAACTCCCACACTCACCGAACTTCCACACTCACCAAACTCCCACACTCACCGAATTCCCACACTCACCGAATTCCCACACTCACCAAACCCCACACTCACCGAACTCCCACACTCACCAAACTCCCACACTCACCGAACTCCCACACTCACCAAACTCCCACACTCACCGAACTCCCACTTCTCTTATTGTTCTGGTTCATTTCCCATTATTAGATCCAGCAGTGCTTCCTCTCTTGTTGGGCTTTTTACATATTGGGTAAGAAAGCAGTCCTGCACACATTGTAAAAACTCCATTCCCTGTACCCCTTCGCCTACCTCTTCTTGCCAGTTTATTTGGGGGTCGTTAAAATCTCCCATGATTATTATTCTATGTCCTTTACTTTTTTCACATATTTGCTCACATATTTCTTCCTCCGCCTCCTTTCTACTATTAGGTGGTCTGTACTATACCCCTATTAGTGTGATCGATCCCTTATCTTTTATTTCAATCCACCTGGATTCTGTTTCTATCCTTCTGTTAGTTATGTCCCTTTTTTCCACTGCCATTATGTTACCTCTAATTAGCTACTCCACCCCCTTCTTCCTTTCCTATCCTTTCTGATTATGTTATAACCTGCAATATTTAGTTGCCAGTCCTGATCTTTATGTAGCCATGTTTCAGTTATTCCTACTATATCTGGTTCATCGCTACGGATTATTACATCCGGTTCCCCTGTTTCATTTTGGACGCTGTGTACATTGCTGTACAGTTTAATTTGTCTTTAATAGTTATAAGAACATAAGAAATAGGAGCAGGAGTAGGCCAATCGGCCCCTCGAGCCTGCTCTGCCATTCAATAAGATCATGGCTGATCTGATCCTAACCTCAAATCTAAATTCATGTCCAATTTCCTGCCTGCTCCCCGTAACCCCTAATTCCCTTTACTTCTAGGAAACTGTCGATTTCTGTTTTAAATTTATTTAATGATGTAGCTTCCACAGCTTCCTGGGGCAACAAATTCCACAGACCTACTACCCTCTGAGTGAAGAAGTTTCTCCTCATCTCAGTTTTGAAAGAGCAGCCCCTTATTCTAAGATTATGCCCCCTCGTTCTAGTTTCACCCATCCTTGGGAACATCCTTACCGCATCCACCCGATCAAGCCCCTTCACAATCTTATATGTTTCAATAAGATTGCCTCTCATTCTTCTGAACTCCAATGAGTAGAGTCCCAATCTACTCAACCTCTCCTCATATGTCCACCCCCTCATCCCCGGGATTAGCCGAGTGAACCTTCTTTGTACTGCCTCGAGAGCAAGTATGTCTTTTCTTAAGTATGGAGACCAAAACTGTATGCAGTATTCCAGGTGCGGTCTCACCAATACCTTATATAACTGCAGCAATACCTCCCTGTTTTTATATTCCATCCCCCGAGCAATAAAAGCCAACATTCTGTTGGCCTTCTTGATCACCTGCATACCAACCTTTTGATTTTCTTGCACTAGGACCCCCAGATCCCTTTGTACTGCAGTACTTTCCAGTTTCTCGCCATTAAGATAATAACTTGCTCTTTGATTTTTCCTGCCAAAGTGCATAACCTCACATTTTCCAATATTGTATTGCATCTGCCAAATCTCCGCCCACTCACCCAGCCTGTCTATATCCCCTTGTAGGTTTTTTATGTCCTCCTCACTCTCTACTTTCCCTCCCATCTTTGTATCATCTGCAAACTTTAATATGTTACACTCGGTCCCCTCCTCCAAATCGTTAACATAGATTGTAAAGAGTTGGGGACCCAGCACCGACCCCTGCGGAACACCACTGGCTATTGGTTGCCAGTCCGAGAATGAACCATTTATCCCAACTCTCTGCTTCCTGTTAGATAATCAATCCTCCACCCATGCCAGAATATTACCCCCAATCCAGTGATTCTTTATCTTGAGCAATAATCTTTTATGTGGCACCTTGTCGAATGCCTTCTGGAAGTCGAAATACACTATGTCCACTGGTTCCCCTTTATCCACTCTGTACGTTATGTCCTCAAAGAACTCAGGCAAATTTTATTCCTTTTACTTTATTTTTAACAGTCCTTTTATAATTCTGTTTTATAACTGTTTATGTTATCTTTATTCTTTACCTTCTTCTGACCTTTACACTCATCTCCTGTTTCTTTTATCTTTAGGCTTTTGTTATTGCTACCAGATCCCTCCCCCCATCTTTCTAGTTTAAGGACTCATCGCTGCCCTATTTATTCTTTCCGCTAGGGCCCTGGTCCCACTCATCTTTGATTGATGCAGAGCATCTGCCTCTGCTTCTGATTGTAAAACTCTTCTTCATCCTCCATCTCCTCAGGGCAAGTGGAATTCATAAAGCAATGCCTGTGCTATCCACAGGATGCTTTTGTCTCTTGCATGGTGGGTTGCAAATAAAGATTCAGTGCAAGTAAACTATAATAGTACAACAGAAACCAAAAACCTCCCAAAAACCAACTTTCCAAAATGAACCCCAAAATGTCAGGTAGGACAACTTTAAGAGAGTTACAACAGTGTCCCTGCACCTGAGGGAGTATTCGCTGTGCGCCTAGTTTCACAGGCACATCGTGATGGCATGATGCAATATAGCTACTCATTTTTCATCACTGGTGAAAATTGGGCAGTGAGTAGAGAACATTTTGATCGAGTCGATTTTCACCTCCAGTGTGTTTCGAGCGGGTGGGGAAAGTGCAAAATCACTCAGACCCGGGGTATTTTAACTCCCATGTCTCATCTGCAAGCTGCACGTCCAAAATGGACAGAAAGTGGCAGGGGGAAGTTATGGTGGCTGGAGGCCAAGGAACATAGGAACAGGAGTAGGCCATTCAGCCCCTCGTGCCTGCTCTGCCATTTGATAAGATCATGGCTGATCTGTGATCTAACTCCATATACCTGCCTTTGGCCCATATCCCTTAATACCTTTGGTTGCAAAAAAGCTATCTATCTCAGATTTAAATTTAGCAATTGAGCTAGTATCAATTGCCGTTTGCGGAAGAGAGTTCCAAACTTCTACCACCTTTTGTGTGTAGAAATGTTTTCTAATCTCACTCCTGAAAGGTCTGGCTCTAACTTTTAGACTGTGCCCCCTACTAGAATTCCCAACCAGCGGAAATAGTTTCTCTCTATCCACCCTATCTGTTCCCCTTAATATCTTATAAACTTCGATCAGATCACCCCTTAACCTTCTAAACTCTAGAGAATACAACCCCAATTTGTGTAATCCCTCCTCATAACTTAACCCTTGAAGTCCGGGTATCATTCTAGTAAACTTACGCTGCACTCCCTCCAAGGCCAATATGTCCTTCCGAAGGTGCGGTGCCCAGAACTGCTCACAGTACTCCAGGTGCGGTCTAACCAGGGTTTTGTATAGCTGCAGCATAACTTCTGCCCCTTTGAACTCTAGTCCTCTCGATATAAAGGCCAGCATTCCATTAGCCTTATTGATTATTTTCTGCACCTGTTCATGACACTTCAATGATCTGTGTACCTGAACCCCTAAGTCCCTTTGGACATCCACTGTTTTTAACTTTTTACCATTTAGAAAGTACCCTGTTCTATCCTTTTTTGATCCAAAGTGGATGACCTCACATTTGTCTACATTGAATTCCATTTGCAACAGTTTTGCCCATTCACCTAATCTATCAATATCCCTTTGTAATATTACGTTTTCATCTACACTGCTTACAATGCCATCGGCTAACACCAAAGAATGGCTCACTGACAAGCAGGTAAGTCACGGGGAGGATCTCATGGGAGGGAAGTGTGCAGGGGAAGCCACGATTTTCGCAGTGGGGCCTGGAATACTCCTGCTCCTGCCGGCCCCACAAAGGAAAGTTTTTCACTTACCTTGGAGGGCCTCTTTGTCCTTCCTAACGGCTGCCAGCCCATTTTCACCAGCTGGGAAAACCGAGGCAGATTTCCCACTCAGGAGTGAGTTAAAATGCAGTCGAGGTCCCATTGATGTAATAGGACCCCGATTTGTATAAAGTCACGAGGCTCCCGCCCACTTCTGGCAGGTGCCTCAGCCACCTAACCACAGTCAGCAGTTACAATGGTGACCAGCGTGATTACAGTGGGAACGGGGCAGTGAGTCACAGTGCTCTATTTTTTAAAGCCCCCCCACCCTGTTCCTGCTGATGCACACCCTCCCAGATGCTTTTGGTATCTACAGGCAGGTCCTGTGGAGGATCCAGCAATCAGTGATGGATCTTCTGGACACTCAGCTGCATTTTGAGGGCTGCCTTCCTTGTTTAGTGGCTCCTTAGCCTTCAGCATCTGTCACTTTCCCCAGAGATGGTGCTGCCCTCCTGATGGATGAAGCAGAGCTGCACGGAGGCAACAATTCTATAAGTGTTGGCCATCTGCAGACATGGGCTGGGTCTGGAGACAGACAGCTGCACTCAGCATATTGGAATCGATTTAGGCAGGCAGAGGAAGAGCTGAGATATACAACCTATAGAGCTTATCCCTCCTTTACAGTTTGCTGCTTGAGGTACAAGTTAAACACAGCACTAATCAGCTATTTTACTGTTACTGATTGCATTGTGAGGAGAAAGTGTAATAACCATAGCTAACACCTGGACTCTGGGGTTGAACTATCAGTCCCTGTATGACTTGCAATCTGACTTCCTCAGTATTTTTGGTGGGACTGTGCTCCAGTGATAAGCTTTCAGCCGTTGAGTGTTGACGTCCATCTTTGTTCCCAGGTTTTTTGTCTTTTTACTACGTTGATTTTGCCCTCAGGACCACATTCCATTGTGTTTATTGCAAAAGATTTGGAAAGCATGTCAGAAAATAATGAATTCTGGTTGAAGGAAACCTCGGCTCCATCTGAACTCTGTTTAATGCCTTTAACTTTAACTGCGGCAGTGTAGGGTGTCACACTACTTTCTAATTATTAGTACTCCTTACCACAGGTAAACATTTATTACTACTCCTTAGACATGCAAAGTGCCTCGCTGAGACGATAGATCGGAATAATGACAACTGTCTTCTAACTGGGTGTCTTTACTTTGACCTGGCAGTAAGTCACGTTGCGGATTTTCTGAAGTTGTAAGATGCCCTTTTGAGAGGGTCAGCAAAGAAATTTACCAGCAGAATGCTGTTTAAAGTCTCTTAACACACCAAGTTCCATTATTGCTTTCATGTGATCTTTCTCTTTTGACAGATGTTTTGCAAGTGCCATTCATAATGCAAAATCCTGTCCATGCAGTGAATATTGTTCATCTTAATTGTGTTGTGAAATATGGAGAAACGAATGCAATCTGGTGGCTAAAAGGAGGTAAACCACTTCAAAATGATGCAACTTACAAAATGTCGATTGACAACAGAACCCTGACTGTTGTCGCTGAACAAGTTTTGAACTGCGAGCTGTATACTTGTGTGATTAGAAACAAGGTCAGCCAGCAAGAGGGCTCTCATTTGCTCATTGTTGAAGGTACGTTTTATGATGGTCCTATTAAGTGTTCATGTGTTTACATGATGGTGATTGTAAGACCAGTGCACTGTCGCATTTTAGGACTTCTAATTAGAATTGTACAGCCTCAAAGGGATTTTGTTTTAATTTATTTTAAGATACTCCCGCGGGGTTAAATTCATATTACAAGGAATTCACTCATAAAATCATCGAAAATTTACAACACAGAAGGAGGCCATTCGGCCCATCGTGTCCGTGCCGGCTGAGAAACGAACCACCCAGCCTAATCCCACTTACCCGCATTTGGTCCGTAGCCCTGCAGGTCACGGCTCTTCAGGTGCACATCCAGGTATTTTTTAAATAAGTTGAGGGTTTCTGCCACCCACTCAGGCAGTGAGTTCCAGATCCCCACCACCCTCTGGGTGAATTTTTTTCCCCTCATTTCCACTCCAATCCTTCTACCAATCACTTTAAATCTACGCCCCCTGGTTATTGACCCCTCCGCTAAGGGAAATAGGTCCTTCCTATCCACTCTATCTAGGCCCCTCATAATTTTGTACACCTCAATCAAGTCACCCCTTAGCCTCTTCTGTTCCAAGGAAAACAACCCCAGCCTATCCAATCTTTCCTCATAGCTAAAATTCTCCAGTCCTGGCAACATCCTCGTAAATCTCCTCTGCACATCTCTAGTGCAATTACATCCTTCCTGTAATGTGGTAACCAGAACTGTGCGCAGTACTCAAGCTGTGGCCTAACTAGTGTTTTATACAGTTCCAGCATAACCTCCCTGCTTTTATATTATATGCCTCGGCTAACAAAGGAAAGCATTCCATATGCCTTCTTAACCACCTTATCTACCTGTCCTGCTACCTTCAGGGATCTGTGGACATGCACTCCAAGGTCCCTCATTTCCTCTACACCTCTCAGTATCCCACCATTTATTGTGTATTCCCTTGCCTTGTTTGCTCTCCCCAAATGCATTACCTCACACTTCTCCGGATTGAACTCCATTTGCCACTTTTCGGCCCATCTGACCAGTCCATTGATATCTTCCTGCAGTCTACAGCTTTCCTCCTCACTATCAACCACACAGCCTATCTTTGTGTCATCCGCAAATTTCTTAATCATGCCCCCTACGTTTAAGTCCAAATCGTTAATGTGTACCACAAAAAGCAAAGGACCTAGTACCGAGCCCTGCGGAACCCCACTGGAAACAGCCTTCCAGTCCCAAAAACACCCGTCGACCATTACCCTTTGCTTCCTGCCACTGAGACAATTTTGGATCCAATTTGCCACATTCCCTTGGATCCCATGGGCCTTTACTTTTTTGACCAGTCTGCCATGTGGGACCTTGTCAAAAGCCTTGCTAAAATCCATGTAGACTACATCAATTGCACTACCCTCATCGATCCTCCTTGTCACCTCCTCAAAAAATTCAATCAAGTTAGTCAGACCCGACCTCCCTTCGACAAATCCGTGCTGACTGTCCTTGATTAGTCATGGATTCATCATTTTTGAATCAACATTAAAGCCAGCAGACTTTAAACAAAGATCACAGTAACGAGAATACAACAAGCGGTCTTGGTTACAACCTCCGGTCTTGCTATTATTTAAGTAGACATTGGTTAGCAAAGATGAACTCTGGATTAAAGGGCACACGTGACAAGTGACAGTAAAGCGGAGACAATATCTAGTGCAAGATCAGCAGAATGTGTAACATGCTTATAGTCAGATTGTAGCCAGACTAAGACACTGTAGAATATTCCCTTGTACCCAGACGAGCAGACTGTAGAATATTCCCTTGTACTCAGACCAACACACTGTAGAATATTCCCTTGTACTCAGACCAACACACTGTAGAATATTCCCTTGTACCCAGACCAACTCACTATAGAATATTCCCTTGTACCCAGACCAACACACTGCAGAATATTCCCTTGTACCCAGACCAACTCACTATAGAATATTCCCTTGTACCCAGACCAACACACTGTAGAATATTCCCTTGTACCCAGACCAACACACTGTAGAATATTCCCTTGTACCCAGACCAACTCACTATAGAATATTCCCTTGTACCCAGACCAACACACTGTACAATATTCCCTTGTACTCAGACCAACACACTGTAGAATATTCCGTTGTACCCAGACCAACACACTGTAGAATATTCCCTTGTACCCAGACCAACACACTGTAGAATATTCCCTTGTACCGAGACCAACTCACTATAGAATATTCCCTTGTACCCAGACCAACACACTGTACAATATTCCCTTGTACTCAGACCAACACACTATAGAATATTCCCTTGTACCAGACCAACTCACTATAGAATATTCCCTTGTACCCAGACCAACTC
This sequence comes from Heptranchias perlo, assembly GCF_035084215.1. Classification (NCBI taxonomy): domain Eukaryota; kingdom Metazoa; phylum Chordata; class Chondrichthyes; order Hexanchiformes; family Hexanchidae; genus Heptranchias; species Heptranchias perlo. The sequence continues at coordinate 916,960 of NC_090363.1, forward strand.
ACTATAGAATATTCCCTTGTACCAGACCAATTCACTATAGAATATTCCCTTGTACCCGGACCAACACACTGTAGAATATTCCCTTGTACTCAGACCAACACACTGTACAATATTCCCTTGTACTCAGACCAACACACTGTAGAATATTCCCTTGTACCCAGACCAACACACTGTACAATATTCCCTTGTACTCAGACCAACACACTGTAGAATATTCCCTTGTACCCAGACCAACACACTGTACAATATTCCCTTGTACCCAGACCAACTCACTATAGAATATTCCCTTGTACCCAGACCAACACACTGTACAATATTCCCTTGTACTCAGACCAACACACTGTAGAATATTCCCTTGTACCCAGACCAACACACTGTACAATATTCCCTTGTACTCAGACCAACACACTGTACAATATTCCCTTGTACTCAGACCAACACACTGTAGAATATTCCCTTGTACCCAGACCAACTCACTATAGAATATTCCCTTGTACCCAGACCAACACAGTAGAATATTCCCTTGTACCCAGACCAGCACTGTACAATATTCCCTTGTACCCAGACCAACACACTGTAGAATATTCCCTTGTACCCAGACCAGCACTGTAGAATATTCCCTTGTACTCAGACCAACACACTGTAGAATATTCCCTTGTACCCAGACCAACACACTGTACAATATTCCCTTGTACTCAGACCAACACACTGTACAATATTCCCTTGTACCCAGACCAACACACTGTAGAATATTCCCTTGTACCCAGACCAGCACTGCAGAATATTCCCTTGTACTCAGACCAACACACTGTAGAATATTCCCTTGTACCCAGACCAACACACTGTAGAATATTCCCTTGTACCCAGACCAACACACTGTACAATATTCCCTTGTACCCAGACCAACACAGTAGAATATTCCCTTGTGCCCTGACCAACACACTATAGAATATTCCCTTGTACCCAGACCAACACAGTAGAATATTCCCTTGTACCCAGACAAACACACTGTACAATATTCCCTTGTACTCAGACCAACACACTGTACAATATTCCCTTGTACCCAGACCAACACACTGTACAATATTCCCTTGTACCCAGACCAACACAGTGTACAATATTCCCTTGTACCCAGACCAACTCACTATAGAATATTCCCTTGTACCCAGACCAACACACTGTAGAATATTCCCTTGTACCCAGACCAGCACACTGTACAATATTCCCTTGTACCCAGACCAACTCACTGTACAATATTCCCTTGTACCCAGACCAACTCACTATAGAATATTCCCTTGTACCCAGACCAACTCACTATAGAATATTCCCTTGTACCCAGACCAACACACTGTACAATATTCCCTTGTACCCAGACCAACACACTGTACAATATTCCCTTGTACCCAGACCAACACACTGTACAATATTCCCTTGTACCCAGACCAACGCACTGTAGAATATTCCCTTGTACCCAGACCAACACACTGTACAATATTCCCTTGTACCCAGACCAACACACTGTACAATATTCCCTTGTACCCAGACCAACTCACTATAGAATATTCCCTTGTACCCAGACCAACACACTGTAGAATATTCCCTTGTACCCAGACCAACACACTGTACAATATTCCCTTGTACCCAGACCAACGCACTGTAGAATATTCCCTTGTACTCAGACCAACTCACTATAGAATATTCCCTTGTACCCAGACCAGCACACTGTAGAATATTCCCTTGTACCGAGACCACACACAAGAGAATATTCCCTTGTATCCAGACCAGCACAGTAGAATATTCCCTTGTACCCAGACCAGCACTGTAGAATATTCCCTTGTACTCAGACCAACACACTGTAGAATATTCCCTTGTACTCAGACCAACACACTGTAGAATATTCCCTTGTACCCAGACCAACACACTGTAGAATATTCCCTTGTACTCAGACCAACACACTGTAGAATATTCCCTTGTACTCAGACCAACACACTGTAGAATATTCCCTTGCACCCAGGCCAACACACTGTAGAATATTCCCTTCTACTCAGACCAACACACTGTACAATATTCCCTTGTACTCAGACCAACACACTGTAGAATATTCCCTTGTACCCAGACCAACACACTGTAGAATATTCCCTTGTACCCAGACCAACACACTGTAGAATATTCCCTTGTACCCAGACCAACACACTGTACAATATTCCCTTGTACTCAGACCAACACACTGTAGAATATTCCCTTGTACCCAGACCAACACACTGTAGAATATTCCCTTGTACCCAGACCAACACACTGTACAATATTCCCTTGTACCCAGACCAGCACACTGTACAATATTCCCTTGTACTCAGACCAACACACTGTACAATATTCCCTTGTACTCAGACCAACACACTGTAGAATATTCCCTTGTGCCCTGACCAACACACTATAGAATATTCCCTTGTACCCAGACCAACACAGTAGAATATTCCCTTGTACCCAGACCAACACAGTAGAATATTCCCTTGTACCCAGACCAACACACTGTACAATATTCCCTTGTACCCAGACCAACACAGTAGAATATTCCCTTGTGCCCTGACCAACACACTATAGAATATTCCCTTGTACCCAGACCAACACAGTAGAATATTCCCTTGTGCCCTGACCAACACACTATAGAATATTCCCTTGTACCCAGACCAACACAGTAGAATATTCCCTTGTACCCAGACCAACACACTGTACAATATTCCCTTGTACTCAGACCAACACACTGTACAATATTCCCTTGTACCCAGACCAACACAGTAGAATATTCCCTTGTTCCCAGACCAACTCACTGTACAATATTCCCTTGTACTCAGACCAACACACTGTAGAATATTCCCTTGTACCCAGACCAACTCACTATAGAATATTCCCTTGTACCCAGACCAACACAGTAGAATATTCCCTTGTACCCAGACCAGCACTGTACAATATTCCCTTGTACCCAGACCAACACACTGTAGAATATTCCCTTGTACCCAGACCAGCACACTGTACAATATTCCCTTGTACCCAGACCAACACACTGTACAATATTCCCTTGTACCCAGACCAACACACTGTACAATATTCCCTTGTACCCAGACCAGCACTGTAGAATATTCCCTTGTACTCAGACCAACACACTGTAGAATATTCCCTTGTACCCAGACCAACACACTGTACAATATTCCCTTGTACTCAGACCAACACACTGTACAATATTCCCTTGTACCCAGACCAACACACTGTAGAATATTCCCTTGTACCCAGACCAGCACTGCAGAATATTCCCTTGTACTCAGACCAACACACTGTAGAATATTCCCTTGTACCCAGACCAACACACTGTACAATATTCCCTTGTACTCAGACCAACACACTGTACAATATTCCCTTGTACTCAGACCAACACACTGTAGAATATTCCCTTGTACCCAGACCAACTCACTATAGAATATTCCCTTGTACCCAGACCAACACAGTAGAATATTCCCTTGTACCCAGACCAGCACTGTACAATATTCCCTTGTACCCAGACCAACACACTGTAGAATATTCCCTTGTACCCAGACCAGCACTGCAGAATATTCCCTTGTACTCAGACCAACACACTGCACAATATTCCCTTGTACTCAGACCAACACACTGTAGAATATTCCCTTGTATCCAGACCAACACACTGTACAATATTCCCTTGTACTCAGACCAACACACTGTACAATATTCCCTTGTACTCAGACCAACACACTGTAGAATATTCCCTTGTACCCAGACCAACTCACTATAGAATATTCCCTTGTACCCAGACCAACACAGTAGAATATTCCCTTGTACCCAGACCAGCACTGTACAATATTCCCTTGTACCCAGACCAACACACTGTAGAATATTCCCTTGTACCCAGACCAGCACTGTAGAATATTCCCTTGTACTCAGACCAACACACTGTAGAATATTCCCTTGTACCCAGACCAACACACTGTACAATATTCCCTTGTACCCAGACCAACACACTGTAGAATATTCCCTTGCACCCAGACCAGCACTGCAGAATATTCCCTTGTACTCAGACCAACACACTGTAGAATATTCCCTTGTACCCAGACCAACACACTGTAGAATATTCCCTTGTACCCAGACCAACACACTGTACAATATTCCCTTGTACCCAGACCAACACAGTAGAATATTCCCTTGTGCCCTGACCAACACACTATAGAATATTCCCTTGTACCCAGACCAACACAGTAGAATATTCCCTTGTACCCAGACAAACACACTGTACAATATTCCCTTGTACTCAGACCAACACACTGTACAATATTCCCTTGTACCCAGACCAACACACTGTACAATATTCCCTTGTACCCAGACCAACACAGTGTACAATATTCCCTTGTACCCAGACCAACTCACTATAGAATATTCCCTTGTACCCAGACCAACACACTGTAGAATATTCCCTTGTACCCAGACCAGCACACTGTACAATATTCCCTTGTACCCAGACCAACTCACTATAGAATATTCCCTTGTACCCAGACCAACACACTGTACAATATTCCCTTGTACCCAGACCAACTCACGATAGAATATTCCCTTGTACCCAGACCAACTCACTATAGAATATTCCCTTGTACCCAGACCAACACACTGTACAATATTCCCTTGTACCCAGACCAACACACTGTACAATATTCCCTTGTACCCAGACCAACACACTGTACAATATTCCCTTGTACCCAGACCAACGCACTGTAGAATATTCCCTTGTACCCAGACCAACACACTGTACAATATTCCCTTGTACCCAGACCAACACACTGTACAATATTCCCTTGTACCCAGACCAACTCACTATAGAATATTCCCTTGTACCCAGACAAACACACTGTAGAATATTCCCTTGTACCCAGACCAACACACTGTACAATATTCCCTTGTACCCAGACCAACGCACTGTAGAATATTCCCTTGTACTCAGACCAACTCACTATAGAATATTCCCTTGTACCCAGACCAGCACACTGTAGAATATTCCCTTGTACCGAGACCACACACAAGAGAATATTCCCTTGTATCCAGACCAGCACAGTAGAATATTCCCTTGTACCCAGACCAGCACTGTAGAATATTCCCTTGTACTCAGACCAACACACTGTAGAATATTCCCTTGTACTCAGACCAACACACTGTAGAATATTCCCTTGTACCCAGACCAACACACTGTAGAATATTCCCTTGTACTCAGACCAACACACTGTAGAATATTCCCTTGTACTCAGACCAACACACTGTAGAATATTCCCTTGTACCCAGGCCAACACACTGTAGAATATTCCCTTCTACTCAGACCAACACACTGTACAATATTCCCTTGTACTCAGACCAACACACTGTAGAATATTCCCTTGTACCCAGACCAACACACTGTAGAATATTCCCTTGTACCCAGACCAACACACTGTAGAATATTCCCTTGTACCCAGACCAACACACTGTACAATATTCCCTTGTACTCAGACCAACACACTGTAGAATATTCCCTTGTGCCCAGACCAACACACTGTAGAATATTCCCTTGTACCCAGACCAACACACTGTACAATATTCCCTTGTATCCAGACCAGCACACTGTACAATATTCCCTTGTACTCAGACCAACACACTGTACAATATTCCCTTGTACTCAGACCAACACACTGTAGAATATTCCCTTGTGCCCTGACCAACACACTATAGAATATTCCCTTGTACCCAGACCAACACAGTAGAATATTCCCTTGTACCCAGACCAACACAGTAGAATATTCCCTTGTACCCAGACCAACACACTGTACAATATTCCCTTGTACCCAGACCAACACAGTAGAATATTCCCTTGTGCCCTGACCAACACACTATAGAATATTCCCTTGTACCCAGACCAACACAGTAGAATATTCCCTTGTGCCCTGACCAACACACTATAGAATATTCCCTTGTACCCAGACCAACACAGTAGAATATTCCCTTGTACCCAGACCAGCACTGTACAATATTCCCTTGTACCCAGACCAACACACTGTAGAATATTCCCTTGTACCCAGACCAGCACACTGTACAATATTCCCTTGTACCCAGACCAACACACTGTACAATATTCCCTTGTACCCAGACCAACACACTGTACAATATTCCCTTGTACCCAGACCAGCACTGTAGAATATTCCCTTGTACTCAGACCAACACACTGTAGAATATTCCCTTGTACCCAGACCAACACACTGTACAATATTCCCTTGTACTCAGACCAACACACTGTACAATATTCCCTTGTACCCAGACCAACACACTGTAGAATATTCCCTTGTACCCAGACCAGCACTGCAGAATATTCCCTTGTACTCAGACCAACACACTGTACAATATTCCCTTGTACTCAGACCAACACACTGTAGAATATTCCCTTGTACCCAGACCAACACACTGTACAATATTCCCTTGTACTCAGACCAACACACTGTACAATATTCCCTTGTACTCAGACCAACACACTGTAGAATATTCCCTTGTACCCAGACCAACTCACTATAGAATATTCCCTTGTACCCAGACCAACACAGCAGAATATTCCCTTGTACCCAGACCAGCACTGTACAATATTCCCTTGTACCCAGACCAACACACTGTAGAATATTCCCTTGTACCCAGACCAGCACTGCAGAATATTCCCTTGTACTCAGACCAACACACTGCACAATATTCCCTTGTACTCAGACCAACACACTGTAGAATATTCCCTTGTATCCAGACCAACACACTGTACAATATTCCCTTGTACTCAGACCAACACACTGTACAATATTCCCTTGTACTCAGACCAACACACTGGAGAATATTCCCTTGTACCCAGACCAACTCACTATAGAATATTCCCTTGTACCCAGACCAACACAGTAGAATATTCCCTTGTACCCAGACCAGCACTGTACAATATTCCCTTGTACCCAGACCAACACACTGTAGAATATTCCCTTGTACCCAGACCAGCACTGTAGAATATTCCCTTGTACTCAGACCAACACACTGTAGAATATTCCCTTGTACCCAGACCAACACACTGTACAATATTCCCTTGTACTCAGACCAACACACTGTACAATATTCCCTTGTACCCAGACCAACACACTGTAGAATATTCCCTTGTACCCAGACCAGCACTGCAGAATATTCCCTTGTACTCAGACCAACACACTGTAGAATATTCCCTTGTACCCAGACCAACACACTGTAGAATATTCCCTTGTACCCAGACCAACACACTGTACAATATTCCCTTGTACCCAGACCAACACAGTAGAATATTCCCTTGTGCCCTGACCAACACACTATAGAATATTCCCTTGTACCCAGACCAACACAGTAGAATATTCCCTTGTACCCAGACCAACACACTGTACAATATTCCCTTGTACTCAGACCAACACACTGTACAATATTCCCTTGTACCCAGACCAACACACTGTACAATATTCCCTTGTACCCAGACCAACACAGTGTACAATATTCCCTTGTACCCAGACCAACTCACTATAGAATATTCCCTTGTACCCAGACCAACACACTGTAGAATATTCCCTTGTACCCAGACCAGCACACTGTACAATATTCCCTTGTACCCAGACCAACTCACTATAGAATATTCCCTTGTACCCAGACCAACACACTGTACAATATTCCCTTGTACCCAGACCAACTCACTATAGAATATTCCCTTGTACCCAGACCAACTCACTATAGAATATTCCCTTGTACCCAGACCAACACACTGTACAATATTCCCTTGTACCCAGACCAACACACTGTACAATATTCCCTTGTACCCAGACCAACACACTGTACAATATTCCCTTGTACCCAGACCAACGCACTGTAGAATATTCCCTTGTACCCAGACCAACACACTGTACAATATTCCCTTGTACCAAGACCAACACACTGTACAATATTCCCTTGTACCCAGACCAACTCACTATAGAATATTCCCTTGTACCCAGACCAACACACTGTAGAATATTCCCTTGTACCCAGACCAACACACTGTACAATATTCCCTTGTACCCAGACCAACGCACTGTAGAATATTCCCTTGTACTCAGACCAACTCACTATAGAATATTCCCTTGTACCCAGACCAGCACACTGTAGAATATTCCCTTGTACCGAGACCACACACAAGAGAATATTCCCTTGTATCCAGACCAGCACAGTAGAATATTCCCTTGTACTCAGACCAACACACTGTAGAATATTCCCTTGTACTCAGACCAACACACTGTAGAATATTCCCTTGTACTCAGACCAACACACTGTACAATATTCCCTTGTACTCAGACCAACACACTGTAGAATATTCCCTTGTACCCAGACCAACACACTGTACAATATTCCCTTGTACTCAGACCAACACACTGTACAATATTCCCTTGTACTCAGACCAACACACTGTAGAATATTCCCTTGTACCCAGACCAACTCACTATAGAATATTCCCTTGTACCCAGACCAACACAGCAGAATATTCCCTTGTACCCAGACCAGCACTGTACAATATTCCCTTGTACCCAGACCAACACACTGTAGAATATTCCCTTGTACCCAGACCAGCACTGCAGAATATTCCCTTGTACTCAGACCAACACACTGCACAATATTCCCTTGTACTCAGACCAACACACTGTAGAATATTCCCTTGTATCCAGACCAACACACTGTACAATATTCCCTTGTGCTCAGACCAACACACTGTACAATATTCCCTTGTACTCAGACCAACACACTGTAGAATATTCCCTTGTACCCAGACCAACTCACTATAGAATATTCCCTTGTACCCAGACCAACACAGTAGAATATTCCCTTGTACCCAGACCAGCACTGTACAATATTCCCTTGTACCCAGACCAACACACTGTAGAATATTCCCTTGTACCCAGACCAGCACTGTAGAATATTCCCTTGTACTCAGACCAACACACTGTAGAATATTCCCTTGTACCCAGACCAACACACTGTACAATATTCCCTTGTACTCAGACCAACACACTGTACAATATTCCCTTGTACCCAGACCAACACACTGTAGAATATTCCCTTGTACCCAGACCAGCACTGCAGAATATTCCCTTGTACTCAGACCAACACACTGTAGAATATTCCCTTGTACCCAGACCAACACACTGTAGAATATTCCCTTGTACCCAGACCAACACACTGTACAATATTCCCTTGTACCCAGACCAACACAGTAGAATATTCCCTTGTGCCCTGACCAACACACTATAGAATATTCCCTTGTACCCAGACCAACACAGTAGAATATTCCCTTGTACCCAGACAAACACACTGTACAATATTCCCTTGTACTCAGACCAACACACTGTACAATATTCCCTTGTACCCAGACCAACACACTGTACAATATTCCCTTGTACCCAGACCAACACAGTGTACAATATTCCCTTGTACCCAGACCAACTCACTATAGAATATTCCCTTGTACCCAGACCAACACACTGTAGAATATTCCCTTGTACCCAGACCAGCACACTGTACAATATTCCCTTGTACCCAGACCAACTCACTATAGAATATTCCCTTGTACCCAGACCAACACACTGTACAATATTCCCTTGTACCCAGACCAACTCACTATAGAATATTCCCTTGTACCCAGACCAACTCACTATAGAATATTCCCTTGTACCCAGACCAACACACTGTACAATATTCCCTTGTACCCAGACCAACACACTGTACAATATTCCCTTGTACCCAGACCAACACACTGTACAATATTCCCTTGTACCCAGACCAACGCACTGTAGAATATTCCCTTGTACCCAGACCAACACACTGTACAATATTCCCTTGTACCCAGACCAACACACTGTACAATATTCCCTTGTACCCAGACCAACTCACTATAGAATATTCCCTTGTACCCAGACCAACACACTGTAGAATATTCCCTTGTACCCAGACCAACACACTGTACAATATTCCCTTGTACCCAGACCAACGCACTGCAGAATATTCCCTTGTACTCAGACCAACTCACTATAGAATATTCCCTTGTACCCAGACCAGCACACTGTAGAATATTCCCTTGTACCGAGACCACACACAAGAGAATATTCCCTTGTACCCAGACCAGCACTGTAGAATATTCCCTTGTACTCAGACCAACACACTTTAGAATATTCCCTTGTACTCAGACCAACACACTGTAGAATATTCCCTTGTACCCAGACCAACACACTGTAGAATATTCCCTTGTACTCAGACCAACACACTGTAGAATATTCCCTTGTACTCAGACCAACACACTGTAGAATATTCCCTTGTACCCAGGCCAACACACTGTAGAATATTCCCTTGTACCCAGACCAACACACTGTAGAATATTCCCTTGTACCCAGACCAACACACTGTACAATATTCCCTTGTACTCAGACCAACACACTGTAGAATATTCCCTTGTACCCAGACCAACACACTGTAGAATATTCCCTTGTACCCAGACCAACACACTGTACAATATTCCCTTGTACCCAGACCAGCACACTGTACAATATTCCCTTGTACTCAGACCAACACACTGTACAATATTCCCTTGTACTCAGACCAACACACTGTAGAATATTCCCTTGTGCCCTGACCAACACACTATAGAATATTCCCTTGTACCCAGACCAACACAGTAGAATATTCCCTTGTACCCAGACCAACACAGTAGAATATTCCCTTGTACCCAGACCAACACACTGTACAATATTCCCTTGTACCCAGACCAACACAGTAGAATATTCCCTTGTGCCCTGACCAACACACTATAGAATATTCCCTTGTACCCAGACCAACACAGTAGAATATTCCCTTGTGCCCTGACCAACACACTATAGAATATTCCCTTGTACCCAGACCAACACAGTAGAATATTCCCTTGTACCCAGACCAACACACTGTACAATATTCCCTTGTACTCAGACCAACACACTGTACAATATTCCCTTGTACCCAGACCAACACAGTAGAATATTCCCTTGTACCCAGACCAACTCACTGTACAATATTCCCTTGTACTCAGACCAACACACTGTAGAATATTCCCTTGTACCCAGACCAACTCACTATAGAATATTCCCTTGTACCCAGACCAACACAGTAGAATATTCCCTTGTACCCAGACCAGCACTGTACAATATTCCCTTGTACCCAGACCAACACACTGTAGAATATTCCCTTGTACCCAGACCAGCACACTGTACAATATTCCCTTGTACCCAGACCAACACACTGTCCAATATTCCCTTGTACCCAGACCAACACACTGTACAATATTCCCTTGTACCCAGACCAGCACTGTAGAATATTCCCTTGTACTCAGACCAACACACTGTAGAATATTCCCTTGTACCCAGACCAACACACTGTACAATATTCCCTTGTACTCAGACCAACACAGTGTACAATATTCCCTTGTACCCAGACCAACACACTGTAGAATATTCCCTTGTACCCAGACCAGCACTGCAGAATATTCCCTTGTACTCAGACCAACACACTGTAGAATATTCCCTTGTACCCAGACCAACACACTGTAGAATATTCCCTTGTACCCAGACCAACACACTGTACAATATTCCCTTGTACCCAGACCAACACACTGTACAATATTCCCTTGTACCCAGACCAACTCACTATAGAATATTCCCTTGTACCCAGACCAACTCACTATAGAATATTCCCTTGGACCCAGACCAACACACTGTACAATATTCCCTTGTACCCAGACAAACACACTGTACAATATTCCCTTGTACCCAGACCAACACACTGTACAATATTCCCTTGTACCCAGACCAACACACTGTACAATATTCCCTTGTACCCAGACCAACGCACTGTAGAATATTCCCTTGTACCCAGACCAACACACTGTACAATATTCCCTTGTACCCAGACCAACACACTGTACAATATTCCCTTGTACCCAGACCAACTCACTATAGAATATTCCCTTGTACCCAGACCAACACACTGTAGAATATTCCCTTGTACCCAGACCAACACACTGTACAATATTCCCTTGTACCCAGACCAACGCACTGTAGAATATTCCCTTGTACTCAGACCAACTCACTGTAGAATATTCCCTTGTACCCAGACCAGCACACTGTAGAATATTCCCTTGTACCGAGACCACACACAAGAGAATATTCCCTTGTATCCAGACCAGCACAGTAGAATATTCCCTTGTACCCAGACCAGCACTGTAGAATATTCCCTTGTACTCAGACCAACACACTGTAGAATATTCCCTTGTACTCAGACCAACACACTGTAGAATATTCCCTTGTACCCAGACCAACACACTGTAGAATATTCCCTTGTACTCAGACCAACACACTGTAGAATATTCCCTTGTACTCAGACCAACACACTGTAGAATATTCCCTTGTACCCAGGCCAACACACTGTAGAATATTCCCTTGTACCCAGACCAACACACTGTAGAATATTCCCTTGTACCCAGACCAACACACTGTAGAATATTCCCTTGTACCCAGACCAACACACTGTACAATATTCCCTTGTACTCAGACCAACACACTGTAGAATATTCCCTTGTACCCAGACCAACACACTGTAGAATATTCCCTTGTACCCAGACCAACACACTGTACAATATTCCCTTGTACCCAGACCAGCACACTGTACAATATTCCCTTGTACTCAGACCAACACACTGTACAATATTCCCTTGTACTCAGACCAACACACTGTAGAATATTCCCTTGTGCCCTGACCAACACACTATAGAATATTCCCTTGTACCCAGACCAACACAGTAGAATATTCCCTTGTACCCAGACCAACACAGTAGAATATTCCCTTGTACCCAGACCAACACACTGTACAATATTCCCTTGTACCCAGACCAACACAGTAGAATATTCCCTTGTGCCCTGACCAACACACTATAGAATATTCCCTTGTACCCAGACCAACACAGTAGAATATTCCCTTGTGCCCTGACCAACACACTATAGAATATTCCCTTGTACCCAGACCAACACAGTAGAATATTCCCTTGTACCCAGACCAACACACTGTACAATATTCCCTTGTACTCAGACCAACACACTGTACAATATTCCCTTGTACCCAGACCAACACAGTAGAATATTCCCTTGTACCCAGACCAACTCACTGTACAATATTCCCTTGTACTCAGACCAACACACTGTAGAATATTCCCTTGTACCCAGACCAACTCACTATAGAATATTCCCTTGTACCCAGACCAACACAGTAGAATATTCCCTTGTACCCAGACCAGCACTGTACAATATTCCCTTGTACCCAGACCAACACACTGTAGAATATTCCCTTGTACCCAGACCAGCACACTGTACAATATTCCCTTGTACCCAGACCAACACACTGTACAATATTCCCTTGTACCCAGACCAGCACTGTAGAATATTCCCTTGTACTCAGACCAACACACTGTAGAATATTCCCTTGTACCCAGACCAACACACTGTACAATATTCCCTTGTACTCAGACCAACACACTGTACAATATTCCCTTGTACCCAGACCAACACACTGTAGAATATTCCCTTGTACCCAGACCAGCACTGCAGAATATTCCCTTGTACTCAGACCAACACACTGTAGAATATTCCCTTGTACCCAGACCAACACACTGTAGAATATTCCCTTGTACCCAGACCAACACACTGTACAATATTCCCTTGTACCCAGACCAACACAGTAGAATATTCCCTTGTGCCCTGACCAACACACTATAGAATATTCCCTTGTACCCAGACCAACACAGTAGAATATTCCCTTGTACCCAGACCAACACACTGTACAATATTCCCTTGTACTCAGACCAACACACTGTACAATATTCCCTTGTACCCAGACCAACACACTGTACAATATTCCCTTGTACCCAGACCAACACACTGTACAATATTCCCTTGTACCCAGACCAACTCACTATAGAATATTCCCTTGTACCCAGACCAACACACTGTAGAATATTCCCTTGTACCCAGACCAGCACACTGTACAATATTCCATTGTACCCAGACCAACTCACTATAGAATATTCCCTTGTACCCAGACCAACACACTGTACAATATTCCCTTGTACCCAGACCAACTCACTATAGAATATTCCCTTGTACCCAGACCAACTCACGATAGAATATTCCCTTGTACCCAGACCAACACACTGTACAATATTCCCTTGTAGCCAGACCAACACACTGTACAATATTCCCTTGTACCCAGACCAACACACTGTACAATATTCCCTTGAACCCAGACCAACGCACTGTAGAATATTCCCTTGTACCCAGACCAACACACTGTACAATATTCCCTTGTACCCAGACCAGCACACTGTACAATATTCCCTTGTACCCAGACCAACTCACTATAGAATATTCCCTTGTACCCAGACCAACACACTGTACAATATTCCCTTGTACCCAGACCAACTCACTATAGAATATTCCCTTGTACCCAGACCAACTCACGATAGAATATTCCCTTGTACCCAGACCAACACACTGTACAATATTCCCTTGTACCCAGACCAACACACTGTACAATATTCCCTTGTACCCAGACCAACACACTGTACAATATTCCCTTGAACCCAGACCAACACACTGTACAATATTCCCTTGTACCCAGACCAACACACTGTACAATATTCCCTTGTACCCAGACCAACTCACTATAGAATATTCCCTTGTACCCAGACCAACACACTGTAGAATATTCCCTTGTACCCAGGCCAACACACTGTAGAATATTCCCTTCTACTCAGACCAACACACTGTACAATATTCCCTTGTACTCAGACCAACACACTGTAGAATATTCCCTTGTACCCAGACCAACACACTGTAGAATATTCCCTTGTACCCAGACCAACACACTGTAGAATATTCCCTTGTACCCAGACCAACACACTGTACAATATTCCCTTGTACTCAGACCAACACACTGTAGAATATTCCCTTGTACCCAGACCAACACACTGTAGAATATTCCCTTGTACCCAGACCAACACACTGTACAATATTCCCTTGTACCCAGACCAGCACACTGTACAATATTCCCTTGTACTCAGACCAACACACTGTACAATATTCCCTTGTACTCAGACCAACACACTGTAGAATATTCCCTTGTGCCCTGACCAACACACTATAGAATATTCCCTTGTACCCAGACCAACACAGTAGAATATTCCCTTGTACCCAGACCAACACAGTAGAATATTCCCTTGTACCCAGACCAACACACTGTACAATATTCCCTTGTACCCAGACCAACACAGTAGAATATTCCCTTGTGCCCTGACCAACACACTATAGAATATTCCCTTGTACCCAGACCAACACAGTAGAATATTCCCTTGTGCCCTGACCAACACACTATAGAATATTCCCTTGTACCCAGACCAACACAGTAGAATATTCCCTTGTACCCAGACCAACACACTGTACAATATTCCCTTGTACTCAGACCAACACACTGTACAATATTCCCTTGTACCCAGACCAACACAGTAGAATATTCCCTTGTACCCAGACCAACTCACTGTACAATATTCCCTTGTACTCAGACCAACACACTGTAGAATATTCCCTTGTACCCAGACCAACTCACTATAGAATATTCCCTTGTACCCAGACCAACACAGTAGAATATTCCCTTGTACCCAGACCAGCACTGTACAATATTCCCTTGTACCCAGACCAACACACTGTAGAATATTCCCTTGTACCCAGACCAGCACACTGTACAATATTCCCTTGTACCCAGACCAACACACTGTACAATATTCCCTTGTACCCAGACCAACACACTGTACAATATTCCCTTGTACCCAGACCAGCACTGTAGAATATTCCCTTGTACTCAGACCAACACACTGTAGAATATTCCCTTGTACCCAGACCAACACACTGTACAATATTCCCTTGTACTCAGACCAACACACTGTACAATATTCCCTTGTACCCAGACCAACACACTGTAGAATATTCCCTTGTACCCAGACCAGCACTGCAGAATATTCCCTTGTACTCAGACCAACACACTGTAGAATATTCCCTTGTACCCAGACCAACACACTGTAGAATATTCCCTTGTACCCAGACCAACACACTGTACAATATTCCCTTGTACCCAGACCAACACAGTAGAATATTCCCTTGTGCCCTGACCAACACACTATAGAATATTCCCTTGTACCCAGACCAACACAGTAGAATATTCCCTTGTACCCAGACCAACACACTGTACAATATTCCCTTGTACTCAGACCAACACACTGTACAATATTCCCTTGTACCCAGACCAACACACTGTACAATATTCCCTTGTACCCAGACCAACACACTGTACAATATTCCCTTGTACCCAGACCAACTCACTATAGAATATTCCCTTGTACCCAGACCAACACACTGTAGAATATTCCCTTGTACCCAGACCAGCACACTGTACAATATTCCCTTGTACCCAGACCAACTCACTATAGAATATTCCCTTGTACCCAGACCAACACACTGTACAATATTCCCTTGTACCCAGACCAACTCACTATAGAATATTCCCTTGTACCCAGACCAACTCACGATAGAATATTCCCTTGTACCCAGACCAACACACTGTACAATATTCCCTTGTACCCAGACCAACACACTGTACAATATTCCCTTGTACCCAGACCAACACACTGTACAATATTCCCTTGAACCCAGACCAACGCACTGTAGAATATTCCCTTGTACCCAGACCAACACACTGTACAATATTCCCTTGTACCCAGACCAACACACTGTACAATATTCCCTTGTACCCAGACCAACTCACTATAGAATATTCCCTTGTACCCAGACCAACACACTGTAGAATATTCCCTTGTACCCAGACCAACACACTGTACAATATTCCCTTGTACCCAGACCAACGCACTGTAGAATATTCCCTTGTACTCAGACCAACTCACTATAGAATATTCCCTTGTACCCAGACCAGCACACTGTAGAATATTCCCTTGTACCGAGACCACACACAAGAGAATATTCCCTTGTATCCAGACCAGCACAGTAGAATATTCCCTTGTACCCAGACCAGCACTGTAGAATATTCCCTTGTACTCAGACCAACACACTGTAGAATATTCCCTTGTACTCAGACCAACACACTGTAGAATATTCCCTTGTACCCAGGCCAACACACTGTAGAATATTCCCTTGTACTCAGACCAACACACTGTACAATATTCCCTTGTACTCAGACCAACACACTGTAGAATATTCCCTTGTACCCAGACCAACACACTGTAGAATATTCCCTTGTACCCAGACCAACACACTGTAGAATATTCCCTTGTACCCAGACCAACACACTGTACAATATTCCCTTGTACTCAGACCAACACACTGTAGAATATTCCCTTGTACCCAGACCAACACACTGTAGAATATTCCCTTGTCCCCAGACCAACACACTGTACAATATTCCCTTGTACCCAGACCAGCACACTGTACAATATTCCCTTGTACTCAGACCAACACACTGTACAATATTCCCTTGTACTCAGACCAACACACTGTAGAATATTCCCTTGTGCCCTGACCAACACACTATAGAATATTCCCTTGTACCCAGACCAACACAGTAGAATATTCCCTTGTACCCAGACCAACACAGTAGAATATTCCCTTGTACCCAGACCAACACACTGTACAATATTCCCTTGTACCCAGACCAACACAGTAGAATATTCCCTTGTGCCCTGACCAACACACTATAGAATATTCCCTTGTACCCAGACCAACACAGTAGAATATTCCCTTGTACCCAGACCAACACACTGTACAATATTCCCTTGTACTCAGACCAACACACTGTACAATATTCCCTTGTACCCAGACCAACACAGTAGAATATTCCCTTGTGCCCTGACCAACACACTATAGAATATTCCCTTGTACCCAGACCAACACAGTAGAATATTCCCTTGTACCCAGACCAACACAGTAGAATATTCCCTTGTACCCAGACCAACACACTGTACAATATTCCCTTGTACTCAGACCAACACACTATAGAATATTCCCTTGTACCCAGACCAATACACTATAGAATATTCCCTTTACCCAGACCAACACACTGAAGAATATTCCCTTGTACACAGACCAACACACTGAAGAATATTCCCTTGTACACGGACCAACTCACTGTAGAATATTCCCTTTTAACCAGACCAGCAGTGTAGAATATTCCCTTGTACTCGGGCCAGCACACTGTTGAATATTTCCTTGTACCCAGTCCAGCACACTGAAGAATATTCCCTTGTAACCAAACCAATACCCTATGCCTCCTAACACTGGTCTGCTACTTGTCAAGCTTTGCAGCATCTGCCTTGAAGTAAGCTTGCAGCCTGTTATTGCCAGCTGAAGGTGAGGCTTGGTCGAGGCCAGCATGTTGTGGTCAGCTGAAGGTGAGGCTTGGTACAGGCCAGCATGTTGTGGTCAGCTGAAGGTGAGGCTTGGTCCAGGCCAGCATGTTGTGGTCAGCTGAAGGTGAGGCTTGGTATAGACCAGCATGTTGTGGTCAGCTGAAGGTCAGGCTTGGTACAGGCCAGCATGTTGTGGTCAGCTGAAGGTGAGGCTTGGTACAGGCCAGCATGTTGTGGTCAGCTGAAGGTGAGGCTTGGTATAGACCAGCCTGTTGTGGTCAGCTGAAGGTGAGGCTTGGTACAGGCCAGCATGTTGTGGTCAGCTGAAGGTGAGGCTTGGTACAGGCCAGCATGTTGTGGTCAGCTGAAGGTGAGGCTTGGTATAGACCAGCATGTTGTGGTCAGCTGAAGGTGAGGCTTGGTATAGACCAGCATGTTGTGGTCAGCTGAAGGTGAGGCTTGGTTTTGACCAGCCTGTTGTGGTCAGCTGTAGGTGAGGCTTGGTATAGACCAGCATGTTGTGGTCAGCTGAAGGTGAGGCTTGGTATTGACCAGCCTGTTGTGGTCAGCTGAAGGTGAGGCTTGGTACAGGCCAGCATGTTGTGGTCAGCTGAAGGTGAGGCTTGGTACAGGCCCGCATGTTGTGGTCAGCTGAAGGTGAGGCTTGGTACAGGCCAGCATGTTGTGGTCAGCTGAAGGTGAGGCTTGGTACAGGCCAGCATGTTGTGGTCAGCTGAAGGTGGTCTTGGTACAGGCCAGCATGTTGTGGTCAGCTGAAGGTGGTCTTGGTACAGGCCAGCATGTTGTGGTCAGCTGAAGGTGAGGCTTGGTATAGACCAGCATGTTGTGGTCAGCTGAAGGTGAGGCTTGGTATTGGCCAGCATGTTGTGGTCAGCTGAAGGTGAGGCTTGGTACAGGCCCGCATGTTGTGGTCAGCTGAAGGTGGTCTTGGTGCAGGCCAGCATGTTGTGGTCAGCTGAAGGTGAGGCTTGGTACAGGCCAGCATGTTGTGGTCAGCACTGTATCAGTAGTAATCAGAATGGACTTGCAAAGTTCTTTCACCTGATCACCCATCTCTGGATCAGTTTCAGTAGATTCCGCTTTGTCCTCAGCCCAGTATCAAGGCCCCATGTAGGAGGAAGAACAAAAGTCCACGCCGGACAGCAGCTAGAGACTGGAAGGCACAACCGTTCCTCCAAGCATTGAAGGCAGGAATCAGCCATCCTGCATTCCTCACAGCCTTGCCCAGTTCCCACAAGCATGAGTTTGCCTCTGATACTCAGGACTCAGACCCCTGTGCAAGGTTTGCCGTTTTAGGGGAGCCTGATGTCGTCTGTTCTGCATTATGGTAAGTGTTCGCCTGTGGACTGTGGTGTTCCCTCCTATTACTCTCTATGGTTCTTGGATAATATATAGATGCCAGAGCTTCCATACCCAAGAGGGGGAGAAGGTACATCAGTTGTGTCTGCATGGTCCTGCAGGTGAATATCAGGGACTCATGGCTGCAGGGCATGATTTCATCACTTTTAATTGTATTTTTTTCTTTCCAATTCTTCTCCATTAGTTATGCCTCATAGCATCATAGTAGGTATAGCACAGGAGGAGGCTCTTTCCCCATTGCCTGTACATTTTTTTCCTTCTAGAATTTATCTAATTCCGTTTTGAAAGTTACTATTGAATCTGCTTCCACCACCCTTTCAGGCAGTGCATTCCAGATCATTACAACTTGTGTAAAAAAAGTTTTCTCATCTCCCCTCTGGCTCTTTTGCCGATCACCTTAAATCTGTGTCCTCTGGTTACCAACCCTTCTGCCACTGGAAACAGTTTCTCTATCAAAACCATTCATGATTTTGAACCCCTCTATCAAATCTCCTCTTAACCTTCTCTGCTCAAGGAGAACAATCCCAGCTTCTCCACATAACTAAATCCCTCGTCCCTGGTACCATTCTAGTAAATCTCCTCTGCTCCCTCTCTAAGACCTTGACATCCTTCCTAAAGTGTGGTGCCCAGAATTGAACACAATACTCCAGCTGAGGCCTAACCAGTGTTTTATAAAGGTCTGAAGTGGCCTAGCAAGCCACTCAGTTGTATCAAACTGCTACAAAGAATAACAAGCCACACGGACTGCAGTGATTTCAAGAAAAAGGCCCACCACCATCTCCTCATGGGAACCAGGGATGGGCAATAAATGCCGGCCTTGTCACTGACACCCACTGTTAGATTTTGGCTTCTGCCGTTCCTTAT
Organism: Heptranchias perlo; assembly: GCF_035084215.1. NCBI lineage: Eukaryota > Metazoa > Chordata > Chondrichthyes > Hexanchiformes > Hexanchidae > Heptranchias > Heptranchias perlo. The sequence goes on from NC_090363.1 coordinate 937,778, forward strand.
TAATTAATAGGTTTGAGAATCTAGTTTCAGCAATTTGAATACTTTATTAAGAAATACAAGACTTACCTCTGCCTTATCTTATTGCTACCTACATGAATCATACATCTTTCACTAGCAAAGTCTCAGTTACACATTCCATTTACCTGTAACTAGCTATCCTTCTGTTAATTATGTTGGTTCTAATAGTGTTAAAATCATATGTTATGATCTGATCTATTATTCATTCTTGATTTAGGCTACATTGTAATTAACCATAGACAGTCACACCTTCTCCTGTTACTACCTTATCTGTTCCAGATGGTTACAGTTCCTTATCTCAAAGTTTCTCTCTAACCTGTTTTCTCACAGAATTCATTGTTGTGCTTTCAAGCTAAGATGTCCCATAGTAACAAGGCATTCACCCATACTTTCTCCTTATGTCAAGTTATCCTAACAGCCATTTTCAATGTACAGATTCTAACACCCACATCCCGAGAATGAATAAAATAAAATTCTAGCGTACTGCTTGGCCAGTTCCCTGTGGTTGGCAGAGGATCACGAGAATGAAAAAGTAATATTGCCTATTTTGTTGGGTTGTCTTCATTCTTCAAATTGAAGAAACCACCATACGCCATGATCCCACCCTGCCACCTCCCAAGGTTTTTGCAAAGAGATTTAGGAAAGTACATATCTCTGCCTTCCAGTGTTCCTGGAGTGAACCAACACTGCGGGGGCATGTCTTATCTCATATACAACATGGCAGTGAGACAAGCTAATTGGGCAATATGGAGAAGTCAGCGGGGTAGAAATCCATCATGGTTGGTATGGCATCGGCCGCCCGTTACACTCCCTGACCGATACACTTCCCGCCCGATACACAGTTCCATTGCCTGCAATAGAATTGAATACCAAGTGGACATGTAACAGGCGCACCATGCAGTAATGCCTGTTTAGCCCTACCGCCCAAGACAGATTTTTATCTAAACATGTCTTAGAGGAATATCAAGGGTAATTGTATGTGTTTGTATTCCCAGTTATACAGCGAGATAAATAGAAGTTACAAGATGGGACACAGGCCATTTGGCCCAACCAGTCCGTGTCACCATTACCCTCCACACGAGCAAATAGTCCCAATCACATTTATCCACCATTGGAACAGGAGCAGGCCATTCATCCCTATATGTAGATTCCACATAATACAACTTACATACTAAATGACAGCAAACTATTCTTATGAGAGATTGTACAAAGGAATACTTATTGTAATATTCATACAATATTATAGTTATATAATAAAATTCATAATCTAACAGGCTGTGTCCATAATAATCACCAAGTCTGGGAGGCACCATAGGGTGTTCTACCTTGACTGTAGCGATCAGCTATCTTCTTCCGGAGAGCTCTCTGACCTACGCTGCAAACTATCCCTATATTTAAAGCCCATAAAGGTACAGCCATGTGACTTTGGGTACATCTGTCAATCAGATCATTAGGCTGAAAGACAGTTACCAAATAAAACATTTGAGGAATTAAATTAATGAACAGACAAAGAGCCTCACAACAACTCCAAGAGTATTGTTCTCTTATCAAATAAAACATTCCATTTGATGGCTGTAATCTTGCAAAGTTGTCTTTGTTCCCACAACGAGGTGGCCTTTTAGGTTTCATCAGGCATCAAAATGTCCGAGTTTGCTTTTACCGGTGCATTTAAAGAAACAAACAACCGTCACAATTCCACTCAGTCCACACACAGGCAGAGTTCTAAGCTATGCTAGTTTTAAGCTTGTTATGTTGGCACACGGTCTGTTTATCTCAAAAGGAATCATTAGTATGTGTTGGTGCCTGTTCTGTCTGAGGTGATTACAAGCTAATAGTTTACAACACATAGTTCTTTAATACAGAGTCTACTAATATTTAACATGCATTATATAAAATAAAGCATGATTCTAAATCTAGTTTACTTTTATGACGACTATTTCATAATTCACAAAGGAGCTTGAAATTCTGGAATCACTAGAATGCAGGATTGGTAATTGCCAGAAGCCCTATCAACAAAACAAAATCTAAGTGGGTCCGTACACTACCTCACAGAGGGATATACAGAAGAGGTGACTTGTTAGAGCCTCCCCCAGATTCCTGCATGTGGGAGCACTATGAAGTGAGCATTGTTTTCAAACACATTGACTGCTTCACCAGGCCAGCCATACTCCCTGGGTCATTGGTACTTTGCAGTATGTACTGAACTTTCTCAAGCAGGCGAGTGTTAACTTGAAGTCACTGCAACGTATAATGGATTGTCAACCAATCTACCCCTTCAGAACATCAACAGCAAAGGAGATCTATTGCTGCTCTCTCAGCCTGTGCCACAGCCTATGGGGGTGAAATTGGTCTTCAGCGATAGAGCAAAATGGGCAATAGCCGAGGCAGCCCATTTTACTCCCAAAGAAAATGAGGAAGGCTACTGATTAGCCATTGCCTGTTATGTGGTACTGTCGAAGAAGGATTTCACTCCCAATAACATAACCAGTAAAAATCCTAAGGCCAAGGTTGCACACTGTTGTGGTGTAATGGTGCAGGACATAAGTTTATTCATAGCATGCCTCGAGTGGGCCTCAAGTGCCATGTGGGCGGTACACAGTAGAGCCCAGTTAGGAGAGAGGAAAGAAATAAGTAGAACTCAGTGCACTGGTTCCCATGGCTACTCAGGCAGGGAATGGTCCACTTCCCTTGGAAACATAAGAAAGATGCCCACCAACAAACACTATCTCCTCAGGGCAACTAAGGATACCCATTAGGGACAGCATTCAGATTTTCCTAGCAGCTATGGCTCAAAATCTGAGACAGAGTACATTACCCAGCTTTGCAAGCTCTGACCACATCCCGAGAACAAATTGGTAAATAAAGAGGCAAGGAAAAGATTTTAAAAAGCAAAGTGGAATGAGGAATCCCAGGTAGTGCTGTGTGGTTAATCAGCCATACAGTGTGGCTTTTTTTGAAAGTGTCTGCTGGCTTCATGATAAATTGGATTGTGACATATATTTCAGTGATTTGTATTGAGATATATTGATACCAGTTTCCTGTTTCAGGACTGCTGACACTCCATCAATTCTCTCTTGTGGCATCTGTCATTGCTCTGGTTAGCACGTCAACATCCTTTGGTACAGCAGTTTTCATACTCTTTTTTGCCCTAGGGTCTTACAGAGGTAACAAATGTATTTTCTGTGGCATCCTATTTTATCACAATTTTGTGCACTTAACAACATTCTCAGACTCTTTAACTTATTGATATTCTGTTAAATGAATCTCCCTTCCATTTCTTTGTATTTCTAGTTCACAAGCGACATGTGCAGCTCACTGCTTTTTTTGTGCTCTTCCAAATGCTCTCCTTTATCTCTCTGATGATTGCAGCCCTGTTCTGCATGTTAGATGCAGGTAAGTGTCCTGTTTTTGTTTGTATTTAAAGTCACACACCGGCCACATCTCTGTACCATTCATCAGATAGAAATATGGAAATTCTGAAGGCTGGAAGAGACCATGAATTAATAACTGAGTCCTGTTGGGTCCCTCCAACTCACCTTCCCGCTATCCTAGCAGTTATAAAAGGAGAAAGAAATAACATACATTTATATAGCACCTTATGAAGTCCTAAGGACACCCCAAAGCACATGAAGTGTAGTCTCCATGGATATGTAGGCAAATCACAGCAGACAGCAAATGTGTGAATGACCAGGTCATCTATTTTTGGTGGTGTTGATTGGGGGAAGAACGTTGGCCAGGGCAATTGCTTGCTCTTCAAATAGTACCACGGGATCTTTTACATGAGAGACGGAGTCTCACTTAATGGCCCAACTGGAAGACAGCATTTCTGATAATGCAGCACACTCCCTCAGTACTGACTGGAATGTCAGCCTAGATTATAAACTCAAGTCTATAGTGGGACCTGAAATCACACCCTCTGACCCAGGGGTGAGAGTGTACCTAGGGCAGGTGTGCTCCTCTTGGCTACACATTAAATCCGTGGCCCAGTGCCGGTCACCGTTCTCTCCCTCCCTCCCCCCACCACCACCGGGCACACATTATGATCTCGGTGCCTCCTGGGACCAGCGAGCTGCCTCTGGGGCCACGACTGACGCTTGCAGTTCACCAGTAATTCATTAATGAGGCTGTGGAAGTGTCCCATGGTCTTGCCTCCGTGGTCTGGCCTCTTCAGGCGCATGCAGCATGCACCTGGATCGCACCCCAATTCAGGCCTGCTCCAATTTCTAGGCCATGTTATTTAGTCTGTTCCGCTATAAACGTGTTTAAATATTTCCTCTGATGGGTATTTCTGATGAAATCATAAACACGTCCTTGAATTAATAATTATGAGTGTTGGGTGAGGTGGAGTTTGTCTTTTAGTTGTTGGAATGACAGGCCCCTGCCCTTGTGAAGCAACTGGCCAAATCTAGTGATTCTCCTAAACTGGCACAACCTTCACTCGCAGGAAATGCCTCCCACCCTCCACCGACCTACCAACCTGATAGGATCACTTTTTTCCCGGGCTGAGGTTAATGATTATAATGATTTCCACCAACATTAACCCACCTGATATTATTTAACTCAGCATGGGCCAGAGGTCAAATAAGACACCTACCTAATGTTTGTACCTTAATGTCACACCACACAGTGCATTTATCCACTAATTTTGGAATTGTACTTTGATTGCTATTAGAAATGGCATATGGATCTCAATAGTAACAGCAGGCAGTGGAAAATGTTTTCATCTGAATATAAAATGTTTATAACAATAGCATTCTAACAAAGAAAGAACTTGAATTTATAGAATGCCTTTCACGTCCTCAGAATGTGCCAAAGCGCTTTATAATCACAAAGTTACTTTTGTGTTGTAGTCACTGTTGTTATGTAGTCAGACACAGCACCCAATTTGTACACAGTAAGGTCTCACAAACATCAAATCTGTATTTGATGGTGCTAGCTGAGGGATAAATGTTGGCCAGGAGAACTTCCCTGTTTTTCAGATAGTGTCATTGGAGGCAGATGGGGCCTCAGATAAACATCTCATCCAAAAGTCAGTGCAGTATTCAGGGAGTGTCGCATTGAAGTGTCACCCTAGATGATGTGCTCAAGTCCCAGAGTGGGGCTTGAACCCACAAACATCTGACTCTGAGGTGAGTCAAGGCTTGCAATTAATCTTGAAGACCAAGTTTTCATCTGACAAGTAGCATTTAATCATTTTTTTTATTCGTTCATGGGATGTGGGCGTCGCTGGCAGTGCCGGCATTTATTGCCCTTCCCTAATTGCCCTTGAGAAGTTGGTGGCGAGCTGCCTTCTTGAACCACTGCAGTTTTCTGTTACACAATCTGCTTAATACTCTCTTCATTTCATCCGCTCTTTATTCTGTCCTTTTCCAGAGTTCCCCACAGCGTACAGAGTTATTGAGGGCATTGGATTTCTCTTGGTTTCAGCAATGATCATCTATATTCTCCTCCTTTATCTGCATCCTGAAAATCAACTCAAAAGATCATTTTTGATAAAGAAGCGTAAGTTTCAACAGTAATATTTTGTTCGTGATTCTTTTTTCCGATATTCTCCCTGTCCCCAACTTGTAAATTACGCCCATGTATCCTGGTCCTGAAATTCCGGTGAGGAGGAGGGTGGATCCTCCCGGAAACCAGAATTTGGGATGGACCATGGATCCACCCTGTTTGCACTCTGATGACATTTCCGCCTGAAGTACAGACCAGTTTGAAAAGTGCCCGTCTTCTAAAGTGTGCAGCCATGCAGATGGTGGATTTAGGACTGGATGACATCACCTGTCCTGAAGTCAGCCCTCATCAATAATGCTTGTATGGAACCAATGGCATTGCCAGGAAACAGGCAGAAATAGGATCTTAAAGGGAACCACAAACCTTTTGCTTTAACCTCTGTTTGCCTTGGTAGTTTTGTAAATTTTATTCAGGGCTGCACTCCAGGTGCCTCAAGCTTTATTTTAGAGTGGAGAGTATTCCATCACACTCCTAATGAGCCGTGCAGATGGTGGACAGGCTTTGATGGGTCAGGAGGTGAGCCACGTGTGACAGAGAACCTAGCCTCTGTCCTGCTCTTGTAACCATGGTGTTGATATGGTTGGTCTAGTTAAGCTTCTGATCAGTGGTGACCCTCAAGAGGTTTATGGTGGGGGACTTGGTGATGACGGTGTCATTGAAGGTCATGGACAGATGGCTGAGCTTTCTCTTGTTTGAGATGGTCATTGCCTGACACTTATACAGTGCAAATGTTACGTGCCACTTATAAGCCCAAACCTGGATGTTACCCAGGTCCTGCTGTAGGCTAGCATGGCCTGCTTCATAATCGGAGGTATTGAGAATAGAGCTGAACACATTGGAACCATCAGTGAAGAGCCCCACTCCTGACTTTATGGCAGAAGTAGGGTCGTTGATGAGGTAGTTGAAGATGGTTGGGTCGAGGGACTCCTGCAGTGATATGTTGGGGCTGCGATGTTTCACCGCTGACAACCACAATCATCTTCCTTTGTGTCAGGTATGATTCCAGCCACTGGAGAGTATTCCCTTTGACTCCCATTGACCTCAGTTTTAAGAGGGCTCCTTGGTGCTATACTGGGTTAAATGCTGTCTCAAAGTCAGAGGCAGCTACACTCACTTCCCCTTTGGCATTCAGCTGTTGCGTCCATGTCTGGATCGAAACTGATGGGGTCAGGAGATGAGCAGTTCAGGCAGAACCCAAACTGAGCATTGGTGAGCAGGTTGTCGATGGGTAGGTGTCTCTTGACGGCACTACTGAAGACTCCTTCCATCACTTCACCGATGATTGGAAGGAGGCTGATAGATTGTAATTGGACGGGTAAGATTTTATCCGTTTATTTGGAGATACGATAGACCTGGTGAAGGACTGGAGTCACATGTAGCCCAGATAGAGATGGCAGACTCCCTTCCCCGAAAGACATTGGTGAACCAGTTGGGTTTCTTACAACAATCCCGGAGTTTTCCCGGTTATTTTCCTGGTGCCAGCCCACTATTTACCAGATGTATTGAATTCCGTTTCACAACTTGTCACGGTGGCATTTCAGCTCATGACCTCTGGGTTGGTAGCCCAGTATTGTAACCACTTTATAGTAAGCCTCTTGGACTGTGTGGCCTTCCTTTCAGGGGCACTAATTGATAGGATGGAACTGCAAATTACTGCATCAATGGGTTTGGATCCTCAGCAGCCTAGGTCCTCAGACTAACCCTCACTTGTGAAGGTATCTGAGGGGATAGTCCTGTGAGTTCTCCTGTGCTGCTGTCATGAAGGAGAGCAAGCTGCAGGGAGCACGCTCTTACTATCCCACTGAAACTGGGGTCAGGATACTGGTGACTGCTGGTCTGTGGAAGAGCAGACCTAATGGAAACACAGATCCCTAAAACCCTGACACACTGTACCTGATATCCATCAAGCCCCCTGGACTGCTGTTCAGGGGAAATATGAACACTGGTCATCAATCTTTCCATTCAGTCTTCCTAAGTCCCCAGGCCAGTAATAAATGGGTCCACCTTAGAGGCACTCACTGGTCTGGAGGCCTCCCTGTTACAAGGGCACATTTGGAGCTGCTGCTTGCTCCAGGATGCAGTGCATCGAAGAATACCCCTCTCTGATGGTGCCACAGAGGACGGTATTAGACCTCGCTAGTCACAGCCATCTGCTGCACATGATATGAGGGAGTACTTAAAGCCTCCATATAGTTTGATACTCCACTAGAATCCTTCATTTCGTGGCAGGATACATGAGATCATCAATCCGCTCTAGAGTCAAGGGCTGACTTTGCCTGAACCTGTCCTGAGGAATATCAGGCTCCTCTCCCACTGCCACATCCTCTGGCTTCCTCGTGCACAGTGACTCACCCAGTGACCATTTCTCATTGACACCATCTATTTCACTCCATATGTCTCTGGACCAGTGAGTGATAATGATGGACAGTCTGACTGAGTGGGGAATTTCCAGGGATGCATCCCAGTGAATCTCTTCTGGGCCATCTTCCTGTGAACTTTGTGTTACATAAGAACATAAGAAATAGGAGCATGAGTCGGCCAATCGGCCCCTCGAGCCTGCTCCGCCATTCAATAAGATCATGGCTGATCTGATCCTAACCTCAAATCTAAATTCATGTCCAATTTCCTGCCCGCTCCCCGTAACCCCTAATTCCCTTTACTTCTAGGAAACTGTCTATTTCTGTTTTAAATTTATTTAATGATTTGGGGCAGCAAATTCCACAGACCTACTACCCTCTGAGTGAAGAAGTTTCTCCTCATCTCAGTTTTGAAAGAGCAGCCCCTTATTCTAAGATTCTGCCCCCTCGTTCTAGTTTCACCCATCCTTGGGAACATCCTTACCGCATCCACCCGATCAAGCCCCTTCACAATCTTATATGTTTCAATAAGATCGCCTCTCATTCTTCTGAACTCCAATGAGTAGAGTCCCAATCTACTCAACCTCTCCTCATATGTCCGCCCCCTCATCCCCGGGATTAACCGAGTGAACCTTCTTTGTACTGCCTCGAGAGCAAGTGTGTCTTTTCTGAAGGATGGAGACCAAAACTGTATGCAGTATTCCAGGTGCGGTCTCACCAATATCTTATATAACTGCAGCAATACCTCCCTGTTTTTATATTCTATCCCCCTAGCAATAAAAGCCAACATTCCGTTGGCCTTCTTGATCACCTGCTGCACCTGCATACTAACTTTTTGATTTTCTTGCACTAGGACCCCCAGATCCCTTGGTACTGCAGTACTTTCCAGTTTCTTGCCATTAAGATAATAACTTGCTCTCTGATTTTTCCTGCCAAAGTGCATAACCTCACATTTTCCAATATTGTATTGCATCTTCCAAATCTCCGCCCACTCACCCAGCCTGTCCATATCCCCTTGTAGGTTTTTTATGTCCTCCTCACTCTCTACTTTCCCTCCCATCTTTGTATCATCTGCAAACTTTGACATGTTACACTCGGTCCCCTCCTCCAGATCGTTAACATAGATTGTAAAGAGTTGGGGACCCAGCACCGACCCCTGCGGAACACCACTGGCTACTGGTTGCCAGTCCGAGAATGAACCATTTATCCCAACTCTCTGCTTCCTGTTAGATAACCAATCCTCCACCCATGCCAGAATATTACCCCCAATCCAGTGATTCTTTATCTTGAGCAATAATCTTTTATGTGGCACCTTGTCGAATGCCTTCTGGAAGTCTAAATACACTATGTCCACTGGTTCCCCTTTATCCACCCTGTACGTTATGTCCTCAAAGAACTCAAGCAAATTTGTCAGACATGACTTCCCCTTTGTAAAGCCATGCTGACTTTGTCCGATTAAATTATGTTTATCCAAATGTTCCGCTACTGTCTCCTTAATAATAGACTCCACAATTTTACCCACCACAGATGTTAGGCTAACTGGTCTATAATTTCCAGCCTTCTGCCTACTACCCTTTTTAAATAAGGGTGTTACATTAGCAGTTTTCCAATCTGCCGGGACCTTTGCCAAGTCCAGAGAATTTTGGAAAATTATTCCCAAAGCATCCATAATCCCTACTGCCACTTCCCTCAAGACCCTAGGATGTAAGCCATCAGGTCCAGGGGATTTATCCGCCTTGAGTCCCATTAATTTACTGAGTACCAATTCCTTAGCGATTTTAATCGTATTTAGCTCCTCCCCCCTCGAGCCCCCTGTTTGTCCAGTGTTGGGATATTCTTCGTGTCCTCTACCGTAAAGACTGAAACAAAATATTTGTTCAGCATTTTTGCCATCTCCATGTTTCCCACCATTAATTTCCCGGTCTCATCCTCTAAAGGACCTACGTTTGCCTTAGCCACCCTTTTTCTTTTTATATAACTGTAGAAACTCTTGCTATCTGTTTTTGTATTTTTTGCTAATTTATTTTCATATTCTATCTTCCCTTTCTTAATCAATCCTTTCGTTACTTTTTGCTGTCTTTTGAAGACTTCCCAATCTTCTATCCTCCCACTAAGTTTGGCTACCTTATATGTCCTTGTTTTTAGTCGGATACTATCCTTAATTTCTTTACTTAGCCACGGATGGCTGTCATTTCTTTTACACCCTTTTATCCTCAGTGGAATATTTTTTTTTTGAAAGTTGTAAAATAACTCCTTAAATGAACACCACTGCTCATGTACCGTCTTACCCTTTAATCTATTTTCCCAGTCCACTTTAATCAATTCCGCTCTCATACCATCATAGTCTCCTTTATTCAAGCTCAGTACGCTTGTTTGAGAACCAACCTTCTCACCCTCTAATTGGATATGGAATGTAACCATGTTATGGTCACTCATTCCAAGGGGATCCTTAACTAGGACATTATTAATTAATCCTGGCTCATTACACAGGACCAGGTCCAAGGTTGCTTGCCCCCTTGTAGGATCAGTTATATACTGCTCAAGAAATCCATCCCTAATACACTCAATAAACTCTTCCTCAAGGCTGCCCTGCCCAATTTGATTTGTCCAGTTAATATGATAGTTAAAATCCCCCACAATTATAGCTGTTCCCTTATTACATGCCCCGACTATTTCCTGATTAATACTTCTTCCAGCAGAGTTGCAACTATTAGGAGGCCTATATACTACGCCCACTAGTATTTTTCCCCCTTAATATTCCTTATCTCTACCCAAACTGTTTCATTATCCTGATCCTTTGTCCCACTATCATTTCTCTGTATTGCAGTGATTCCTTCCTTTATTAACATAGCCACCCCACCTCCCCTTCCTTCCTGCCTGTCCTTCCTGATTGTTAAATACCCTGGCATATTTAATTCCCAGTCGTTGTCACCCTGCAGCCATGTTTCTGTAATGGCCACAAGATCATACCCATACGTAGTTATTTGTGCCGTTAACTCGTCCATTTTGTTACGAATGCTACGTGCATTCATATAAAGAACTTTCAAATATGTTTTGTGACACTTAGTTCCTGCTTTTTCCTTTTTTAACACTTTACCTTTTACTCCATACCTTCTGTCCCTTCCTGACACGCTTTGCTCTGTCTCCCTGCTCAGGTTCCCAACCCCCTGCCACAGCTTTGATGCTGGGTTAATCGCCTTACGCCTTCTAGTTTTTATTTTATCTGTCGTGCCTAAAGTACACTTTCTTTCCGCTGCTCTACGCTTTTCCCTTTCTCTTGTTCTTGAACAACTGTTTGTACTGTTTGTATTGTAGATTTCCCCTGGGTCTTCCCCTCTCTTGCTGTTCTCAACTTTATTCCCTTCTGACTCCCCGCTCAGGTTCCCATCCCCCTGCCACTCTAGTTTAAACCTTCCCCAACAGCACTAGCAAACACCCCCGCGAGGACATTTGTCCCGGTCCTGCTCGGGTGTAACCTGTCACGCTTGTACAGGTCCCACCTTCCCCAGAACCGGTCCCAATGTCCCAGGAATCTAAATCCCTCCCTCCTATACCATCCCTGCAGCCACGCATTCATCCTGTCTATTCTCCTGTTCCCATACTCACTGGCACGTGGCACTGGTAGTAATCCTGAGATCACTACCTTTGAAGTCCTGCTTTTTAATTTATCTCCAACTCCTTAAATTCACCTTGCAGGACCTCATCCCTTTTTTTACCTATGTCATTGGTACTGATATGGACCACGACTACTGGCTGTTCACCCTCCCCCTCCAGAATGCCCTGCAGCCGCTCCGTGACATCCTTGACCCTAGCACCAGGGAAGTAAGTGTCTGTGGAAGTGAGAAGTAAGAAAGACCTTCAGATATATGAAATACGTATTAACAGTTCCTTTTCTGTTTCATTCAGGGCCGAACAGACTTATATCTACAGGACTGGTGCATATAATGTTTCTTTAAATTCCCAACATTCTGCTGGCCTGCACAAACCCACTTAGGCTGCAGGCCATCCAAGTTCTCCGTCCCCTACTGGTTTGGAGGAGTTGCTCCCTGAGATCTCCATGGCCTCTTCCTCATGAGGTGCTAACACCTTGATGTCTGCTGGTCCTCCAACTATTGCCTGCCATGTTTTGATGTTATCTTCTGCTGCATGAGAGGGAATAGTTGTAATGATCTGTAACACACTCCAAACCTTTCTATTTCCCTGTTATTATCTTTTAACTTTTCAAAGGGAATATTGAAAGCTGTGAGAACAGTAACATGAAAGAAGACATTCCACAAGACATGCATACATGGCAGAAAAGATGATTTGGAAAGATTCAGGTGATAGAGTTAATTCTTTGATCAGTGTGACACCCCACAGGGTAGTGCTGGAACACTTCTGGTATTTTTTACACAGCGAGTTGTAATGATCTGGAAGGCACAACCTAAAAGGGTGGTGGAAGAAGATTCAATAGTAACTTTCAAAAGGGAACTAGATAAATACTTGAAGGGAAATAATTTACAGGGCTATGGGGAAAGAGCAGGGGAATGGGACTAATTGGATAGCTCTCAAAGAGCCGGCATGGACATGATGGGCCAAATGGCCTCCTCCTGTCCTGTACCTACTATGATCTCTCTGTGGTACTGATTAGTCTCGACGTGTAGCTGCCACAGCGCCAGCCTTTGCTGCCTTGTCAGATTGAAGCTTTGGCAACATTTGCAGGGTGTGCTGCTGGTTAGCGATGTTCCTCTTAAACTGGCAGCCTGAAAACTGCTGGTTAAAAAGCCGCACAGCCGTCGCCACGGCCCAAGAAGGGAGGGCGAATAATTGCTTCTAAAAAGTTCAAGTGATTCTGGCTTCGGTATTGAATTGCAGAGTTTGTCACAGAAGATTGACTTAGTTCTGAAGTATCATCACTGGGCGATTCCCTTTGGAGTCACTTCAACCCCAAAGAAGCCTTTCTGCTGGCCTTGCCAGGCGTACTCAGGGCAATGTTTTACTCCTGTTTATAGATTAGCATTGGTCCGCATGAACTAATGCTGTGATGAGTGCTCAGAGTTTTTACCACTGGAGAATAGGACCATTACGAGCAAAGATCAGAAGGTTTAGAGGAAGCTTGTCCCTTCACTTACTCTCCCACAATGTGATCTGATACTGACCTCAGTCTGCCAGTGTGGAGAATGTCCCAGTGAAAGAATGAAGCAGGCCTATAAGGTAGGAAATCTTTCTCTCTCGGCCCGACTATCTCCTCTGATCACCAGTGGAACTCCTTCATTGCCATAACTACCTCCAAGAAGCTTGGTTTCTTCTTTGGTACCAAACTCTGTTTCTCATCAACAACTTGTTAGGAAATGAACGTACTTACTTCTAAGTTTCTAAGTTACTCCACAAGATAATTAGGATTAAACAGCATTTATTGGCTTTCATAGAAATTAAGCATACAATGATGACTATTACTAATAATAATTATACATAAACAATGATAACTATTACCAATAATAATTACACATATATTTGAGACACTTATGTTAAAAACGAATTGCTGGAGAATTCACCACATCACAGGTTTCGAGCTCGAGGAGATGGGCTGGCCAAGCCTTGTCGAATTCTGAAGTATCTATTCTAACATCCATCTTTTAAACCTTTATTTCACTCTGCCTATGTTTGCACATTACCTCATCCAATTAGCTGCAATAACTTCAGTTTTAACAAGAATCACTCCCCAAGCCTTCACCTTGACTGAACTGTCAATGAAGTCATTCAACTGGAGACTGTTACAGGGAACAAAGGCCCTCTTCAGGGATGTCACACTGCTGTCCTCGGAGGGGGCACTATTTGAAGCCATTGCTTCTCCACTTGATGGTCATAACATGTCACTGCTGAAAGATACACGGTAGCTCTCAAGACTGAGCGAACAAAGACAGTTTGTGGCCTTTCCTTATCAGCTAAAACACTGTCTGACTAGAGTCCCTTTTACTAACTGAACATTGCTAACAGAAACTCACTTAAAAACTAGAGTTAATAAAAAGTATTAACCGTTTCCTTGCACCACCCCCCCCCCCCCCGCCACTGACGGTCTGAATATATTTATAAGGTCGTCACTAAACATTATTTCATCAGCGCATGTAGCTATCTCAATCTATTCTGTCACGCAAATTTCTACCCATTTGTTCTACATAACATATCATCAAAAATACTATTAATATCATGACACATTGAATGACAAGCAAAGCCTTAAAGCCTATTTCTTCCCAAGTACTCCCATATATCAAAAAGTATCTCCTCGACGTAAAAGATTCTCCAGTACTCTTTTACTGTTACCCATATTGTGGGTAATTTTAATTTCAATTTTGAAGGTTCACCCTGAATTTGAATTTCCATCCTTCTGATAGGTACCAGTGTGTTTAATTCTATCCTGACTGTTTCATTAAAAAGTCAGTTTCTCTGTGGAGCACGTGTCAGTGCCTTGATTAAAAGGTTTTCTCACTCTCCTGGGCCACATTAACCATTTCATGTAGTGGTGTTCTCAACATGACTGAGCATGTCTGAGACCCATTCTTCAGTGCATCTTCATCATACATTCTGCACATTAGTTGCCTTAAGCGCAACACATCACATTTGCAACCCACCAGTATCCCAAGATCTTGCCACACATGACATCAGAAGCAAGCCATTCCTGTGCTTATGAGCTATTTTATCAACAGATCGGGGATTGTCTGGAGGTCTTCACTTATGTCCCCCTGCATGGCCCTGATATCCCAGGTAGTGGCCAGGCTATCAAATGCAGTTTTTTTGTTCAGTATAGGCAGAGACACAACCATCTCCAAGAGAAAGCCATCAATTTACTATTCTTAACTACACCTTCCTGACTTTCACTAGATTGATATCTTTTGGTGAATCATGCCCAGGTAATTTATGTTACTCGTGGGTGCACTGACTTATCTTTCTCTAACCCCTTTGGTTCAGTTCCTGAAATTCACCCATAATCACCCAGGGCGATGACCTTAGACCTCGTTTGGTAATATAATTTTCCTGTTTCTATGTTATGCCCTCAATCACTTCCTCTCATCCAATTTTACATATCCCATTATATTACCATTTCATCTCATTCATGAGCTCTGGAGGAAATTTTGCTGTCCAATATAATATTACGATTTCCCCTTAAAACATAGATTAAAAGTTCCCAACTTGGCCCAAGTTATCACACATTTTTGTTCTTGGACCTCTTTTTCCCCCAAAATATCCCATTATATTGTGCCTGAGTCCATTTTATCTTTTCAAAATTATCCCAATTCCAGACAGCAGCCCAGTTCTCCTTGGAACAGAGAATGTTGCGAGGAGATTTGATAGAGGTATTCAAAATCATGAAGGGTCTGGACAGAGTAGATAGAGAGAAACTGTTCCCATTGGCGGAAGGGTCAAGAACCAGAGGACAGATTTAAGGTGATTGGCGAAAGAACCAAAGGTGACATGAGGAAAAACGTTTTTACACAGCGAGTGGTTAGGATCTGGAATGCACTGCCCGAGGGGGTGGTGGAGGCAGATTCAATCATGGTCTTCAGAAGGGAACTGGATAAGTACTTGAAAGGAAAAAATCTGCTGGGCTACGGGGAAAGGGAGGGGGAGTGGGACTAGCTAGATTGCTCTTGTATAGAGCCGGCACGGACTCGATGGGCCGAATGGCCTCCTTCCTTGCTGTAACCTTTCTATGATTCTATGAGGATTAGGTACCTTTAACACTACAGTCTTCCACTTCGCCCCCCCCCCTCCCCCGCCGTAACATCAGGAATAGATTCCAACTGGACTGGTACTGTTAGACTGACAGGACTTGTCAATGTTCAATTTAATTCCAACAAAAACTTTTTTCCTTGGTACACAGTATTGAGCAGGAACCACCTAGGCTGAACTCTTCTTAAAAAAAAAAATCAAATGTGATTATCCCGTTAAACCTTTCAGGAAAATTTTCCCTTCTTGAGTTTTTTTTTCGTTCATGGGATGTGGGCGTCACTCGCAAGGCCGGCATTTATGGCCCATCCCTAATTGCCCTTGAGAAGGTGGTGGTGAGCCGCCTTCTTGAACCGCTGCAGTCCGTGTGGTGAAGGTTCTCCCACAGTGCTGTTAGGGAGGGAGTTCCAGGATTTTGACCCAGCGACGATGAAGGAACAGCGATATATTTCCAAGTCGGAATAGTGTGTGACTTGGAGGGGAACGTGCAGGTGGTGTTGTTCCCATGTGCCTGCTGTCCTTGTCCTTTCAGGTGGTAGAGGTCGTAGGTTTGGGGGGTGCTGTCGAAGAAGCCTTGGCGAGTTGCTGCAGTGCATCCTGTGGATGGTACACACTGCAGCCACTGTGCGCCGGTGGTGAAGGGAGTGAATGTTTAGGGTGGTGGATGGGGTGCCAATCAAGCGGGCTGCTTTGTCCTGGATGGTGTCGAGCTTCTTGAGTGTTGTTGGAGCTGCACTCATCCAGGCAAGTGGAGAGTATTCCATCACACTCCTGACTTGTGCCTTGTAGATGGTGAAAAGGCTTTGGGGAGTCAGGAGGTGAGTCACTCGCCGCAGAATACCCAGCCTCTGACCTGCTCTCGTGGCCACAGTATTTATATGGCTGGTCCAGTTAAGTTTCTGGTCAATGGTGACCCCCAGGATGTTTGTGGTGGGGGATTCGGCGATGGTAATGCCTTTGAATGTCAAGGAGAGGGTCATTGCCTGGCACTTGTCTGGTGCAAATGTTACTTGCCACTTATGAGCCCAAGCCTGGATGTTGTCCAGGTCTTGCTGCATGCGGGCTCAGACTACTTCATTATCTGAGGGGTTGCTTAAACAGCATCTCGTATTTCAACTTCAGAAACAAATGATGTCCAGGCTTTGTGATTTTACAGCAGAGACATAAGTGCTTGCAATTACTTTTGGAAGTAACTCCCCCCGCCCCCCGCCCCCCACCCTCGAGCACTCTGACTTGGAAGATAACAAATGACTTTGAATGGGTTAAAGCCAAGCCTTTGAGAGGCAAAGTTTTAGTCCAATTTGTCACCACGGTGTGACATTTGATGATCTTCTGCAGACCTGATTTTAAATTATTAACACAACTGGATCTCCTCCCTGCACCAACACCTTACCAGCAAAGACTGCTCCGTAACTCAGTGGAGCTACTTTCATGTCAAAGAACTACTCTTGGTAACCCTCAGTAACCCCCGAAAATCACGGTCACCTGTTTTTAAAAAAAATAATATCCATTGTGACTCTTAAGAGCCCAATGAGTTAATTGCATAACATGCATTTGTCAATTCCTGATTTCCTTCTGTCACAGTGCGAAAATAGCCACTCAAATATAGAAACTTAAAATTTAATAATGCAATGCAAAAGTTGTTGCTTAGTGAATATTTAAGCAGAGTTAATCTGATACTAGAAACATTAAAATCAGCATCCTGTGGAAGGGGTTAACTTCTTCGCTGTGAAAAGAAGGGCAGAGCCAGATTTAGCATCATCCTGCGTCACACAGCTTTCAAGTAAACTTAAAGAAACTTTGCCAAATGATAAAGAACCAAACTCCATTTTACTTTTGTTTTCAAAGTCTTTGGGCCCGATTTTACCAGGGGTGCGGGTTGGCAGCGGGTGGTCAGTCGGGCTCGAGAAAAACGCGCCGTGCGAATTGAGTGCGTTGCGCGCGCGATCGCGGGATGATTGATGTAATTAGCCGGCAGTTACGGGTTCCGTGCTTCTCAGCTGCGCGCCGGCGGCTTGCGCATGCGCATTGACATCTGAGCGATGGTGGAGCTCTATTCAAAGGGGCAGTCCACCAAAGTCCCTCCAGCCACAACCTACAGTCCATGAAGGATGGAGGAGCGCAGGGGTAAGGCTGCTCCCCGATTCACGGACCACGCCCTCCAGGTGCTGCTGGACGGGGTCCGCATGAGGAGGGAGACGCTGTTCCCCACGGATGGAAGGAGGTGCCCTGCCAGCGCCACCAAGAAGGCATGGGAGGAGGTGGCCGCGGAGGTCACAAGCAGGGGAAACACCACCCGCACTTGGATTCAGTGCCGCAAGAGATTCAATGACCTCACCAGGTCTGGGAAAGTGAGTACATTAACGCACTCTGCGTCACTCCGTCTTCCACATCACCTCAAACACCTCACAACCCCATCTCCACTGACAGCACTGCGCTCCCGCACCAATCCTCACAGCCACCCAACTATCATCCTCACAGTGCCTGCACGTACCCACCGTCCCTGTCCCCACTCGACCACTACCACACACCCCAATGCCCATACAATGGGATGGCCATGTGGCACACGCATCCTCCCATCCATCTGCCACACGCTCAACCCACTCACACCAATGCTTGAAGCGTCTCACATTGTAATCATCACTCAATAACGTTTTTGTGTTTTGCCCTCACAGGAGGAGAGGGGCAGGAACGCACGCGATAGGGCACGCACCGGAGGGGGCCCGCCACACGAGGTGGCTCTAACAGACGCCGAGGTTGAGGCACTGGAGATCAGCCACACGCTGCATTGCCTGTCAGCGGCGGATGGCGAGGCTGGTTCTGTCGAAACGGCCGGTAAGGGAAAGCTGGCACTCATCACTCATGATCGCGAATGATCTTAGCATCACATGGCATATGCCGCACCGCCACATTTGGACACATGCCTGATATTGCCCTCTGTTCTCTTGCAGGGCCGTCTGCGATCGACGTTTCGGTTGAGGGCGATTCCTCAGAGGACATGCCGGTCTCTGAGGGTGCATCGTCACACATGAGCCTTGCATCCACCAGCGCAGATACACACACCTCGGTGGGTCCCCCCCTCAGTTAGTTGGGATTGCACATGGTGAGTCACCGCGCACACGTGAGCTTGAGCAGACCCTGGTGGCAGGGTCAGCCGCGGAGGGTCCGCGTCGGTGGGAGCACTCTTCTCCAGGCTCTGCTCAGCCGGACCCAGATGCTGAACCCAGGGGGCCACCAGTCAAAAGGAGAGTCGTCGAGGGGCACCAGCACATTGCTGAGGTACTGGAAGAGGTGCCACGCGCACTCTCCACAATCGCGCAGGTGATGGAGGAGTCCAACTCCTGCATGAGGGGAATGGTGGCACAGGTGCAGGAGGGTATCGCCGAGATAGTGTCGCAGGGACGTGAAGGCATCTCTGAGATAGTGTCGCGGGTAGGTGTGGGAATGTCTGCGGTGGAGGACAGGCTAGCCTCCCTCGAGCGTCACGCACAGCTCACCAATGAGTCCATCCAGGCCCTCACAACGGCTGTTCGGATTCAGGGTGAGCAACATTCTGCCGCCATCAACAGGTTGACAGATACATTGGAGGTGGCCTTGCAAGGTCTCACCCATGTCATCCAAACTGCCGTCCAGCAGGGTGGAAGGGGTGATGTGGGCCTTGGCCATGAGAGGGAAGATGGTGAACGGGGACATGGAAGTGTGGACGCTACTCAAGGCGCCCCCATGTCCCACCCGTTGCCCCCCTCTCAACCAGTGCCCGCAATAGTCCATCCTCTCCAGGTGGCCGAGTCTGCCCCTGCACAGGTGCAGGAGGAGCAGTCTGTGGAGGTGCCCTCACGGGCACCGAAACCCAGGGGGCGTCGGCCCAAAGCATCTACCCGGTCAGGGCACGAACAGGAGCAACCTGCCACTACCTCTGCTGGAGCCACAGGGGTAGCACCACGTTGGGGGTCCCGAAAACGAACGGCTAAAGTTCCGTGAGCACACAGGGATTGCACCAGGGTGTTTGTCTATTTGGTTTTTTTTTATTTCCACTCTTTGAATGTCAACACAAAATAAACTCACTTTTTCTCACCAATGCAGCCACCTCTTGTCCATAATTCTGCGGCTTGTGCAATATGTACCTTCCGTGCGCCTCATCATGACGACGACCACCCCGTCCCACCCATTGGGCATAATACAGTGGGTGCAGGTGTACAGGCACCACTCTTCTGTGGAGGGAGCCTGTATGGACCCTCGTCTGTGCACGTTATGACATGTGAACGCCTCACACAGTGTGATGTTAGGAGAACCGTTGGCATATGAGTGCCTCCCTGGCCTGACGAGCACGCAGGTGAGCCGGTGTTCGGCCCATGGGTCGTTCCTCCTCCTCTCCCTCTTCCTCCTCCTCCTCCTCATTGTCGTCCTCAATGTGGGTGGCGGGTGTGGATGGGGCCTCCTCCAGCGGCACCCCTCTCTGTAGTGCCATGTTATGCAGGGCACAGCAGACAACTATAATTCGTCCCACTCTGAGTGGCGTGTATTGGAGCGCTCCCCCGGAACGATCAAGGCACCTGAAGCGCATCTTGAGCAGCCCTATAGCCTGCTCAATTGTAGACCTGGTAGCAATGTGGCTGTCATTATATCGACGCTGCGGCTCGGTAATGGGGTTCCTCAGAGGTGTCATAAGCCACGTGTGCAGGGGATATCCCTTGTCGCCGAGGAGCCAGCCGTTGCCGGTGTTGGGTGCGTGGAAGAGGGGCGGGACAGTGGACTGCCTGAGGACGAAGGCATCGTGGCAGCTGCCAGGGTATCTGGTGCACACGTGTAGGAATCTCTGGCGGTGGTCACAAATGAGCTGGGCGTTCATGGAGTGATACCCTTTCCTGTTGATGAACAGCCCTGGCTCATGCGGAGGTGCCCGTATTGCGATGTGGGTGCAATCGATTACACCCTGCACCCGTGGGAAGCCAGCCACAGCATGGAATCCAACCGCCCTCTCCGTCTGGCTGCGCTCATCCATGGCGAAGTTGATGTAGGTCGAGGCCCTGCGGAACAACCCATCGGTGACCTGCCTTATGCACTTGTGTGCAGACGACTGAGAGACCCCGGTGATGTCCCCCGTGGCACCCTGGAAGGATCCGGAGGCGAAGAAGTTGAGGGCAGTGGTGACTTTGACGGCGACGGGTAAGAAGATGCTGCTTGGTCCATCCGGGAGCAGCTCGTCATTAAGGAGGCTGCAGATGTCGGCGACTACCTGGCGAGTGACTCTGAGCCTACGTAGGCACTGCTGCTCAGAGAGGTCCATGAAGCTGAGCCTCGGTCTGTAGACCCTGTGCAGAGGGTAGTGCCTCCTGCGACGCATCTCTCTCTGCGGTTGCCCTCCCTCCTGCTGTGCAGGTGGGTGTGCCACAGCACCGTGTTGTGGGGATGCACGTCTCTGAGGTGGACTGCGAGGCTGCTGAGGCTGGTCATGCTGTTCGTCCTCCGAGGATGTCAACGCAGCACCCATCTGGCAGGTGTAGGTCTGCGGGGTTGTGCACGGTAGAAAAGTGTGTCCTCGCACAGGGGTTGCACTTCCACGCCAGTAAATCTTCTGGCTTGGAGGAGGGTGGTGGAGGGCAAGCGTTGCCCAATGTTACGGAGTGTCCTCCTGCGTTGGTGAAGGCTCTCCCCCCCCCCCCCCCCCCCCACCTGTGGAATGCACCTTGGCAGCTGCCACAGGCTGCTGGCTGCAACACGTCCGTTGGGAGTGTGAGTGTTTCCCCCAGTATGGGAAACAGTCTCATTTCAACGTAAAATCCCACAGTTGTTAAAAAAACAGCTCAATCAGGTCATTTAATGACCTGAAATACCTAGATAAATACACTCAAGTGGAACCCCGCTGGCTTTAATTGCCTGCGGGATTCCCACCAGCGGGGGCTGCGCACGCACCCCCGCACGTCAGCGCGGCACCCGGAAGTGGGCGGGATCGAGGCGCGATCCGGTCCCGCTCCTCGATTTCGGGATTTTAGAGGCCCCCCCGCCGAGAACGCACCCGAGACCGGGTGCTAAAATCGGGCCCTTTGTGTCTTTAACAGTGATCCTGTGGATTTATTAAACTTGCTGCCATCAATTTTACTTCCTCTTAATATTGGGATTCACATTGAGACTGGAAAATGTTTGGTCCTTGCTCAAGACCTCCAGCTGGCAAAGAATTGAGTTCAGGAACTCAACAAAAGGGGTCACGAGCATCCCATTACCCTGTGTTGGTGCTCCAGTTTGTGTCCCCACACCACTCAGTGACACCAACATTTTATTCTTCCTGATTAGCACCAGTGCAAACTGCTATACTGGGTTGCAGAGAGTGAACAGACAAAGCCATGGGAATTCTGGATTTTCCCCACCACTAAATTAAAATAGGCAAGTAAATTGTCATAGGGTAAGACAGGCATCAGTTTGTTTAGGTATCATATACCCCCCAAATATCTGTGTTTTGTCTTCAAATTTTATTCATTAACAGATCATCGTAATTTTTTTCTGGTGTACGGAGCCTTTGCTATAGTCATTTCAGCCGTGCCAATTTACAGAGCAGGAAAAAACAGTGAGTATTGATGACAAAGTGAACACCAAAAATATTGGGGTTGATTTCCGTGTACTTGTGTAAGTCAGTTCTAAATGGGTTCGAACAGCTACAAATCCACCTGAATGGTAAAGTGCTAATCATACTCAATTCACTGGCCTGAGCTTATTTTTTCATTATTCACAAAGTTCAGGGAGCACACAAGTGATTGCCTGTTGGGCAAGCAGAATACAAACAAAAAAGGAAATTTAGTAAACTGGCCTAAAGCCATTTATCTGTTCATTGCTGTGCCTTTTGAATGAATCGACCCTGGAGCCCTGATTTTAACTCGAGACAGGGCATGTGTGATGTAGGGAGGTGGAGGGGCTGGGTGAGCATCAAGCTCACATGACTGTACTGGTGTGAGGCTTGGGCCATTTTAACTTCCAGGCGTTATTTCCATTTGACTGTCAGGCTGCCTCCCAATCACATGGGGAATTGGGCAATCCACCCAACGGCCGTATGCAATTTCCGGCGCCTATGTGAAGCGGCAATGCATTGCTTAAAGCCAGGTTGCATCTCCTGCTTGGAATTATTCCTGTCCAACTCTGGAGGATTCGTTTACTGCTGCAATGAATAGACAGGAGTCAATGTCACCAGCATCACCACCACCTACAAGGCACAAGTGTGATGGAATACCCTCCACTTGCCTGGATGGGGGCAGCTTCATAAACACTCAAGAAGCTCAACACCATTCTGGACAAAGCAGTCCGCTTGATCAGCAGCCTATCGACCACCTTAAACATTCGCCACTAGCGTACTGTGGCTGCAGCAACTCGCCAAGACTTCTTTGACAGCACCTCCCAAACCCGGGACCTCCAGCGCCTAGAAGGACAAGGGCAGCAGGTGCATGGGAACACTATCACCTTGAAGTTCCCTTCCAAGTCACATACCATCCCAACTTGGAAATATATCGCCATTCCTTCATGGTCGCTGCGTCAAAATCCTGGAACTCCCGACCTAACAGCACTGAAGTGCCTTCACCAGACGGACTGCAGCAGTTCAAGCAGAAGGTTCACCACCACCTTCTCAAGGGTAACTAGGGATGGGGCAACAACTGCTAGCCTCGCCAACGACACCCATATCTCATGAATGAATTAAAATAAACAGGACATGGCCTCAATGTAGAAAGAATTTCAATGACTTTACAATAGCAGAAAAGGTCAGTACACCTCTTCATCTCTAAAATTCTCTTAGCAGCACCTGACAACAGTCCTTTCAGCCCCTCCCACACCACTTTTAACAATTCCCTCTCCTCCATCGCATCCTTTAACATTCAATCACAAGAACACACTGCAACACCTCACTTTCTCATTCCAAATATGCTCACCTCTTCTTTTCCTCTCTTCACACATACACTAACACCTTTTCGCTTCTCAAATACTAGCACTTGCACAGTCACCAACTCCTTCCACCATTCTTTCCTCACTTCTCATTACATTCATCACCTCCCCACCCTCATTCATACAATCATACAGCACAAAAGGAGGTCATTAGCCCATCGTGTCTTTGAAAGAGCTATCCAATTAGTCCCACTCCCCTGCTCTTTCCCATAGCCCTGCAATTTTCTCAAGTATTTATCCAATTCCCTTTTGAAAGTTATTGATTCTGCCTCCACCATCTTTTCAGGGTGTGCATTCCAGATCATAATAATTTGCTGAGTAAAAGCATTTCTCCTCAATTCCCCCCTGTATCTTTAGTCTCGCCACATAACTGAAGTCCCTCAACCCTGGTTCCATTCTGGTAAATCTCCTCCACACCCTCTTCAAGGCCTTGACATCCTTCCTAAAGTGTGGGGCCCAGAAATGGACACAATACTCTAGCTGAGGCCTAACCAGTCCTTAATAAAGGTTTACCGTAACGAGGCGAGATTACACAAACTAGGGTTGTATTCCCTGGAATTTAGAAGATTAAGGGGTGATTTGATCGAAGTTTTCAAGATATTAAGGGGAACTAATAGGGTAACATAGAAAATAGGAGCAAGAGTAGGCCATTCGAAATGATCATGGCTGATCATCTAACTCAGTACACTGTTCCCGCTTTTTCCCCATATCCCTTGATCCCATTAGCATTAAGAAATATATCTATCTCCTTCTTGAATACATCTAATGACTTGGCCTCCACTGCCTTCTGTGGTAGAGAATTCCACAGGTTCACCACCCTCTGAGTGAAGAAATTTCTCCTCATCTTGGTTCTAAATGGCATACCCCGTATCCTGAGACTGTGACCCCTGGTTCTGGACTCCCCAGCCATCGGGAACATCCTCCCTGCATCTAGTCTGTCTAGTCCTGTTAGAATTTTATATGTTTCGATAAGGTCACCTCTCATTCTTCTAAACTCTAGTGAATATAGACCTAGTCGATCCAATCTCTCCTCATACATCAGTCCTGCCATCCCAGGAATCAGTCTGGGAAACCTTCGTTGCACTCCCTCCATGGCAAGGACATCCTTCCTCAGGTAAGGAGACCAAGACTGCACACAATACTCCAGATGTGGTCTCACCAAAGCCCTGTATAACGGCAGTAAGACATCCCTGCTCCTGTACTCAAATCCTCTTGCAATGAAGGCCAGGATACCATTCGCCCTCCTTGCTGCACCTGAATGCTCGCTTTCAGCGACTGGTGTACAAGGACACCCAGGTCTCGTTGCACCTCCCCTTTTCCCAATCTGTCACCATTCAGGTAATAATCTGCCTTTCTGTTTTTACAACCAAAGTGGATAACCTCACATTTATCCACGTTATACTGCATCTGCCATGTTCTTGCCCACTCACCCAACTTGTCTAAATCACATTGGAGCCTCTTTGCATCCTCCTCACAGCTCACATTCCACCCGAGCCTTGTGTCGTTTGCAAACTTGGAAATGTTACATTTAGTTCCCTCATCCAGATCATTGATATATATTGTGAATAGCTGGGGCCCAAGCACTGATCCCTGCGGTACCCCACTAGTCACTGCCTGCCACCCTGAAAAAGACCCGTTTATTCCTACTCTCTGTTTCCTGTCTGTCAACCAATTCTCAATCCATGCCAGTATATTCCCCCCAATCCCATGTGCTTTAATTTTGCACACTAACCTCTTGTGTGGGACCTTATCAAATGCCTTCTGAAAATCCAAATACACCACATCCACTGGTTCTCCCCTATCAATTCTACTAGTTACATCCTCAAAAAACTCCAGTAGATTTGTGAAGCATGATTTCCCTTTCACAAACCCATGCTGACTTTGTCCAATCCCATTAATGCCCTGCAAGTGATATGTTATCACATCTTTTATAATAGACTCCAGCATTTTCCCCACTACTGATAAAATTGTACCATTTAGTTTATATCTCCTCATTCTTCCTTCCTAAATGCATCACTTCTCTGCATTAAATTTCAGCTAGGGAGTGGTGAACAAGAACATAAGAACAGAAGAAATTGGAGCAGGAGTAGGCCAATCGGCCCCTCGAGCCTGCTCCGCCATTCAATAAGATCATGGCTGATCTGATCCCAACCACAAATCTAAAGAACACAAGAAGTCGGAGCAGGACCCGGCCACATAGCCCCTGGGCCCTCTCCGCCACCCACAGGGCATTGACCGATCCGAACTCAGCTTCATGTCCAATTTCCTGCCCGCTCCCCATAACCCCGAATTCCCTTTACTTCTAGGAAACTGTCTATTTCTGTTTTAAATTTATCCAATGATGTAGCTTCCACAGCTTCCTGGGGCAGCAAATTCCACAGACCTACCACCCTCTGAGTGAAGAAGTTTCTCCTCATCTCAGTTTTGAAAGAGCAGCCCCTTATTCTAAGATTATGCCCCCTAGTTCTAGTTTCACCCATCTTTGGGAACATCCTTACCGCATCCACCCGATCAAGACCCTTCACAATCTTATATGTTTCAATAAGATCGCCTCTCATTCTTCTGAACTCCAATGAGTAGAGTCCCAATCTACTCAACCTCTCCTCATATGTCCGCCCCCTCATCCCCGGGATTAACCGAGTGAACCTTCTTTGTACTGCCTCGAGAGCAAGTATGTCTTTTCTTAAGTATGGAGACCAAAACTGTATGCAGTATTCCAGGTGCGGTCTCACCAATATCTTATATAACTGCAGCAATACCTCCCTGTTTTTATATTCTATCCCCCGAGCAATAAAAGCCAACATTCCGTTGGCTTTCTTGATCACCTGCAGCACCTGCATACCAACTTTTTGATTTTCTTGCACTAGGACCCCCAGATCCCTTTGTACTGCAGTACTTTCCAGTCTCTCGCCATTAAGAAAATAACTTGCTCTCTGATTTTTCCTGCCAAAGTGCATAACCTCACATTTTCCAATATTATATTGCATCTGCCAAATCTCCGCCCACTCACCCAGCCTGTCTATATCCCCTTGCAGGTTTTTTATGTCCTCCTCACTCTCTACTTTCCCTCCCATCTTTGTATCATCTGCAAATTTTGATATGTTGCACTCGGTCCCCTCCTCCAAATCGTTAATATAGATTGTAAAGAGTTGGGGACCCAGCACCGACCCCTGTGGAACACCACTGGTTACTGGTTGCCAGTCCGAAAATGAACCATTTATCCCAACTCTCTGCTTCCTGTTCGATAACCAATCCTCCACCCATGCCAGAATATTACCCCCAATCCCGTGATTTTTTATCTTAAGTAATAATCTTTTATGTGGCACCTTGTTGAATGCCTTCTGGAAGTCTAAATACACTACGTCCACTGGTTCCCCTTTATCCACCCTATACGTTATATCCTCGAAGAACTCAAGCAAATTTGTCAGACATGACTTCCCCTTCATAAAGCCATGCTGACTTTGTCCTATTAAATTATGCTTATCTAAATGTTCCGTTACTGTCTCCTTAATAATAGACTCCAAAATTTTACCCACCACAGATGTTAAGCTAACTGGCCTATAATTTCCAGCCTTCTGCCTACTACCCTTTTTAAATAACGGTGTTACATTAGCAGTTTTCCAATCTGCCGGGACCTCTCCTGAGTCCAGGGAATTTTGGAAAACTATCACCAAAGCATCCACAATCCCTACTGCCACTTCCCTCAAGACCCTAGGATGGAAGCCATCAGGTCCAGGGGATTTATCCGCCTTGAGTCCCATTATTTTACTGAGTACCATCTCTTGAGTGATTTTAATCGTATTTAGCTCCTCCCCCCCGAGTGAAGGAAGAAACAATGATTTTTTTTCGTTCATGGGATGTGGGCGTCGCTGGCAAGGCCAGCATTTATTGCCCATCCCTAATTGCCCTTGAGAAGGTGGTGGTGAGCCGCCTTCTTGAACCGCTGCAGTCCGTGTGGTGAAGGTTCTCCCACAGTGCTCTTAGGAAGGGAGTTCTAGGATTTTGACCCAGCGACGATGAAGGAACAGCGATATATTTCCAAGTCGGGATGGTGTGTGACTTGGAGGGGAACATGCAGGTGGTGTTGTTCCCATGTGCCTGCTGCTCTTGTCCTTCTAGGTGGTAGAGGTCATGGGTTTGGGAGGTGCTGCAGTGCATCCTGTGGATGGTACACGCTGCAGCCACAGTGCGCCGGTGGTGAAGGAAGTGAATGTTTAGGGTGGTGGATGGGGTGCCAATCAAGCGGGCTGCTTTGTCCTGGATGGTGTCGAGCTTCTTGAGTGTTGTTGGAGCTGCACTCAGGCAAGTGGAGAGTATTCCATCACACTCCTGACTTGTGCCTTGTAGATGGTGGAAAGGCTTTGGGGAGTCAGGAGGTGAGTCACTCGCCGCAGAATACCCAGCCTGTGACCTGCTCTTGTAGCCACAGTCTTTATATGGCTCGTCCAGTTAAGTTTCTGGTCAATGGTGACCCCCAGGATGTTGATGGTGGGGGATTCGGCAATGGTAATGCCGTTGAATGTCAAGGGGAGGTAGTTAGACTCTCTCTTGTTGGAGATAGTCATTGCCTGGCACTTGTCTGGCGCGAATGTTACTTGCCACTTATCAGCCCAAGCCTGGATGTTGTCCAGGTCTTGCTGCATGCGGGCACGGACTGCTTCATTGTTAATGTGGAGGGGTTCTTTGTAAGGTTTGAGGGTAGGGGAATGAGCAGGTCACTGGAATGGCTGAGCATCCATCTCATTTCCTGCTGCAAGGCATTAAGGCGGTCCTCCATCTTCTTCTGCTTCCTCCTTTTCCTCTTGGTTTCCCCCCTTCACTGAGGACTACCACTGTTGCTACGCCTGCTCCAAATGCAGACTCCACTGTAATGCAAGGATGAACCTCTACTTCAACATCCTGATGGTGTGCTTAATAGAACCATAGAAAAGAAATAGCACGGAAGGGGACCATTCAGCCCATTGTGTTCACGCCGGCTCGAAGAACAACCAGGAGCCCATTCTAATCCCACCTTCCAGCACCCGGTCCGTAGCCCTGCAGCTCACAGCACTTTAGGTGCAGGTCCAGGTACTTTTTGAAAGAGCTGAGGGTCCTTGCCTCTACCACCAATTCAGGCAGCGAATTCCATACACCCACCACCCTCTGGGTAAAAAAGTTTTTCCTCATGTCCCCTCTAATCCTTCCGCCAATCAGCTTAAATATTGTCCTCCAGTTCTTGAACTCCCCGCTAGGGGAAGCAGGTACTTCCTGTCTACTCTATCTAGGCCCCTCATAATTTTGTACACCTCAATCAAGTCTCCCCTCAGCCTCCTCTGCTCCAAGGAAAACAACCCCAACCTATCCAATCTCTCCTCATAGCTGCAATTTTCAAGCCCTGGCAACATTCTTGTAAATCTTCTCTGCACTCTCTCCGGAGCAATTACGTCCTTCCTGTAATGTGGTGACCAGAACTGTGCACAATACTCCAGCTGTGGCCTTACCAGCGTTTTATACAGTTCCATCATTACATCCCTGCTTTTGTATTCTATACCTCGGCTAATAACGGAGAGCATTCCGTATGCCTTCTTCACAACCTTATCTACCTGTACTGCCACCTTCAGGGACCTGTGCACATGCACTCCAAGGCCTCTCACTTCCTCTACCCCTCTCAATATATTCCCGTTTACTGCGTATTCCCTTTTACTGTTTGCCCTCCCTAAGTGCATTACCTCACACTTCTCCGGGTTGAACTCCATTTGCCACTTTTCCGCCCACTCCACCAACCCATTGATATCTTCTTGGAGACTGCAGCTATCCTCTTCACTATCAACTACACGGCCAATTTTTGTTTCATCTGCAAATTTGCCAATCATGCCCCCTACATTCAAGTCCAAATCATTAATATATACAATAACAGCAAGGGACCCAACACTGAGCCCTGTGGCACACCACTGGAAACGGATTTCCATTCGCAAAGACATCCATCGACTTTTACCCTTTGTTTCCTGTTACTGAGCCAATTTTGGATCCAATTTGCCACATTTCCCTGTATCCCATGGACTTTTACCTTTCTGACCAGTCTGCCATGTGGGACCTTGTCAAATGCCTTACTAAAATCCATGTAGACAACATCCACTGCACTACCCTCATCAATCCTCCTTGTCACTTCCTCAAAGAATTCAATCAGATTTGTAAGGCATGACCTTCCCTGAACAAATCCATGCTGACTATCCCTGATTAAACCATGCCTTTCCAAGTGACAGTTTATCCTATCTCTCAGTATTGATTCAAATAGTTTGCCCACCACCGAGGTAAGACTGACTGGCCTATAATTGTTCGGCCTTTCCCTCGTACCCTTTTTAAACAATGGTACTATGTTTGCAGTCTTCCAGTCCTCCGGTACTTCCCCTCTATCTAGTGAGGATTGGAAAATGATCCTCAGAGCATCCACTATTTCCTCCCTGGCTTCCTTCAATAGCCTAGGAAACAATCCATCCGGCCCTGGTGACTTATCAACTTTCAAGGATTCCAGTCCCTCTAGTACTTCCTCTCTCATTGTGTTTCCCTTATCCAATATGTCACACCTCTCCTCTTTAACTACTACATCTGGATCATCCCTTTCCTTTGTGAATACGGAGACAAAATATTCATTTAAAACCCCACCCACATCCTCTGCTTCTACAAACAAGTTACCCTTATCATCCCTGATAGGTCCCACCTTTTCCTTAGCTATCCTCTTGTTCTTAATGTACTGATAAAACATCTTTGGGTTTTCTTTAATCTTACTAGCTAATATTTTTTCATGCCCTCTCTTTGCTTTCCTTATTTCCCTTTTTACATCATCCCTGTACTTTCTATACTCCTCTAGGCTTTCTGCAGTATTTAGTTTTCTGTGACAGTCATAAGCTTTCTTTTTCTGCTTTATCTTGCCCCGTATACTTCCTAGACAACCAGGGGGCTCTAAATTTGGCAGTGCCACTCTTTTTCTTTGAGGGGACGTGTCTGCATTGTACCCGTAGAATTTCACTTTTTAGTGCCTCCCACTGGCTTGCCACTGATTTCTCCTCAAGTAGTTGTGTCCAGCCCACTTCTGCCAAATCACCTCTTAGTTCTGTAAAATTTGCCTTCCCCCAATTTAAAACGTTTACTCCTGATTTAACTCTGTCCTTTTCCATAATAATGCTAAAACCAACGGAATTGTGGTCGCTATCCCCAATATGGTCACCCACTGTCACTTCACCCACTTGCCCATCTTCATTTCCCAGGACTAACTCTCGAATTGCATCCCCTCTTGTTGGGCTTGTCACGTACTGGCTGAAAGAGTTCTCCTGGACATCAATCAAGAATTTTGCATCCTCTGTGCCCCTCACACTGTTTGAATCCCAGTTGATGTTCAGGTAGTTGAAGTCCCCTACTATTATTACTCTCTTATTTTTGCACTCAAAAATTTGCCTACATATTTGTTCTTCTATCTCCCTTTCACTATTCGGGGGTCTATAGTACACTCCTAGTAGTGTGACAGCTCCTTTTTTATTTCTTAGCTCAACCCATATGGCCTCGATTGATGATCCATTTAGCATATCATCCCTTCTCACAACTGTAATTGATTCTTTACCCCCCTCCTTTTTTATCACCCACTCTATCCTGCCTGAAAACTCTATATCCAGGGATATTGAGCTTCCAATTATCCCCCTCTTTAAGCCAGGTTTCCGTTATACCAATGATATCATGCTGCCATGTGTCTATCTGTGCCCTTAGCTCATCTGCTTTGTTTGTAATACTCCTTGCATTGAAGTATATCCCCTTTAACCTCGTCAAATTCCTGTGCTGAACACTATTTAACCTTTGTTTCTTTTGCCTTTCTGAGTCGCTAACTATGTCACTAACTGCTTTTCTACTTCCCGTTTCCTGGTCTGAATTTGTCCTATCTGTACCTGCCCTTTGGTTCCATCTCCCTGTCATACTAGTTTAAACCCTCCCCAACAGAACGAGCAAATGCCCCCGCGAGGATATTGGTCCCATTTCTGCTTGGGTGCAACCCGTCCAGCTTGTACAGGTCCCGCCTTTCCCAGAATCGGTCCCAATGCCTCAGGAATTTAAACCCCTCCCTCCTACACCATCTCTCAAGGCACGCATTCATCTGGTCTATTCTCCTATTTCTACTCTCGGTAGCACGTGGCACTGGGAGTAATCCTGAGATTACTACCTTAGAGGTCCTGCTTTTTAATATATTTCCTAACTCCCTATATTCTGCTTGCAGGACCTCATCCCTTTTTGTTAACCGATGATGATCTTGGTGGCCCCATGCCTTAATTGTAACTGTGTTGCTGAGGTGCAGTGGGCTTGTGGAGGGGCGTAGGGGAAACATAGGAACAAGAGCAGGCCATTCACTCCCTGGAACCTAGTCTGTCATTGAATTAGATCATGGCTGATCTGTACCTCATACCCATTCACCTGCTCTTGCTCCATTTCCCATGATACTTTGACTCAACAAAAATCTATTATTCTCAGTCTTGAAAATTTGAATTAAATCCCACCATCCACAGCCTTTTGGGAGAGTAAGTTCCAGATTTCCACTATCCTTTATGTGAAAAACTGCTTCCTGATTTCACTCCGACATGGCGGAGATTAATTTTAAGATTATGCCCCCTTGCTGTGGATTCCCCCACCAGAGGAAATAGTGGAGGGGAATTTCTACCCTCTGCTGACGGGCGGGAGAGGATCGGTGAGGGGGCAGGGGGTGAAATCAGCAAATATCCGAAACCAGACCCCAACCCACTGTGAATTTACCTGCTTCCATTTTAACTGCAGCGTGTTTGAGGGTGTCAGAGCGAGCCGTTCTGTGGAGGTGGGTCTGTTATTATAACACGTAAATGAGGCACCAAAGGGAGGCAGAACCAGCCGGATCCAACATAGAACAGCTTGTGTGTCAGGAGGAGCAGAAGTGCTTCCATCATGATCGGCCTCACCCTCCAACCCCCCTTCTAACCCGCGATCTCCCCCCGTCCCCACTCCCCCCCCCCCACTAACCCGCGATCTCCCCCCGTCCCCACTCCCCCCCCCAACTAACCCGCGATCTCCCCCCGTCCCCACTCCCCCCCCCCACTAACCCGCGATCTCCCCCCCCCCCCACTCCCCCCCCCCACTAATCTGCGATCTCCCCCCGTCCCCACTCCCCCCCCCCCACTAACCCGCGATCTCCCCCCGTCCCCACTCCCCCCCCCAACTAACCCGCGATCTCCCCCCGTCCCCACTCCCCCCCCCCACTAATCTGCGATCTCCCCCCGTCCCCACTCCCCCCCCCACTAACCCGCGATCTCCCCCCGTCCCCACTCCCCCCCCCAACTAACCCGCGATCTCCCCCCGTCCCCACTCCCCCCCCCACTAACCCGCGATCTCCCCCCGTCCCCACTCCCCCCCCCCACTAATCTGCGATCTCCCCCCGTCCCCACTCCCCCCCCCCACTAACCCGCGATCTCCCCCCGTCCCCACTCCCCCCCCCAACTAACCCGCGATCTCCCCCCGTCCCCACTCCCCCCCCCCACTAACCTGCGATCTCCCCCCGTCCCCACTCCCCCCCCCACTAACCCGCGATCTCCCCCCGTCCCCACTCCCCCCCCCCACTAACCCGCGATCTCCCCCCGTCCCCACTCCCCCCCCCCACTAACCCGCGATCTCCCCCCGTCCCCACTCCCCCCCCCACTAACCCGCGATCTCCCCCCGTCCCCACTCCCCCCCCCACTAATCTGCGATCTCCCCCCGTCCCCACACCCCCCCCCCACTAACCCGCGATCTCCCCCCGTCCCCACTCCCCCCCCCACTAACCTTCGATCTCCCCCCGTCCCCACTCCCCCCCCCCCCACTAACCCGCGATCTCCCCCCGTCCCCACTCCCCCCCCCACTAACCCGCGATCTCCCCCCGTCCCCACTCCCCCCCCCACTAACCTTCGATCTCCCCCCGTCCCCACTCCCCCCCCCCCCACTAACCCGCGATCTCCCCCCGTCCCCACTCCCCCCCCCACTAACCTGCGATCTTTCCCCGTCCCCACTCCCCCCCCCACTAACCTGCGATCTTTCCCCGTCCCCACTCCCCCCCCCCACTAACCCGCGATCTCCCCCCGTCCCCACTCCCCCCCCCCACTAACCTGCGATCTTTCCCCGTCCCCACTCCCCCCCCCACTAACCTGCGATCTCCCCCCGTCCCCACTCCCCCCCCACTAACCTGCGATCTTTCCCCGTCCCCACTCCCCCCCCCCACTAACCCGCGATCTCCCCCCGTCCCCCCTCCCCCCCCCCACTAACCCGCGATCTCCCCCCGTCCCCACTCCCCCCCCCACTAACCCGCGATCTCCCCCCGTCCCCACTCCCCCCCCCCACTAACCCGCGATCTCCCCCCGTCCCCACTCCCCCCCCCACTAACCCGCGATCTTTCCCCGTCCCCACTCCCCCCCCCCACTAACCCGCGATCTCCCCCCGTCCCCACTCCCCCCCCCCACTAACCCGCGATCTCCCCCCGTCCCCACTCCCCCCCCCCCACGAACCCGCGATCTCTCCCCGTCCCCACTCCCCCCCCCCACTAACCCGCGATCTCCCCCCGTCCCCACTCCCCCCCCCCACTAACCTGCGATCTCCCCCCGTCCCCACTCCCCCCCCCACTAACCCGCAATCTTTCCCCGTCCCCACTCCCCCCCCCCACTAACCCGCGATCTTTCCCCGTCCCCACTCCCCCCCCCCACTAACCCGCGATCTCCCCCCGTCCCCACTCCCCCCCCCCACTAACCCGCGATCTCCCCCCGTCCCCACTCCCCCCCCCACTAACCCGCGATCTTTCCCCGTCCCCACTCCCCCCCCCACTAACCCGCGATCTTTCCCCGTCCCCACTCCCCCCCCCCCCACTAACCCGCGATCTCCCCCCGTCCCCACTCCGCCCCCCCACTAACCCGCGATCTTTCCCCGTCCCCACTCCCCCCCCCACTAACCCGCGATCTTTCCCCGTCCCCACTCCCCCCCCCCCACTAACCCGCGATCTCCCCCCGTCCCCACTCCCCCCCCCCACTAACCCGCGATCTCCCCCCGTCCCCACTCCCCCCCCCACTAACCTGCGATCTTTCCCCGTCCCCACTCCCCCCCCCCCACTAACCCGCGATCTCCCCCCCCCCACTCCCCCCCCACTAACCCGCGATCTCCCCCCGTCCCCACTCCGCCCCCCGACTAACCCGCGATCTCCCCCCGTCCCCACTCCCCCCCCCACTAACCTGCGATCTTTCCCCGTCCCCACTCCCCCCCCCCACTAACCCGCGATCTCCCCCCGTCCCCACTCCCCCCCCCACTAACCCGCGATCTTTCCCCGTCCCCACTCCCCCCCCCACTAACCCGCGATCTTTCCCCCCCCCCACTCCCCCCCCCCACTAACCCGCGATCTCCCCCCGTCCCCACTCCCCCCCCCCACTAACCTGCGATCTTTCCCCGTCCCCACTCCCCCCCCACTAACCCGCGATCTCCCCCCGTCCCCACTCCCCCCCCACTAACCCGCGATCTCTCCCCGTCCCCACTCCCCCCCCCACTAACCCGCGATCTTTCCCCGTCCCCACTCCCCCCCCCCACTAACCCGCGATCTTTCCCCGTCCCCACTCCCCCCCCCACTAACCCGCGATCTCCCCCCGTCCCCACTCCCCCCCCCACTAACCTGCGATCTTTCCCCGTCCCCACTCCCCCCCCCCACTAACCCGCGATCTTTCCCCGTCCCCACTCCCCCCCCCCCCCACTAACCTGCGATCTTTCCCCGTCCCCCCTCCACCCCCCCACTAACCCGCGATCTCTCCCCGTCCCCACTCCCCCCCCCCAACTAACCTGCGATCTTTCCCCGTCCCCACTCCCCCCCCACTAACCCGCGATCTCCCCCCGTCCCCACTCCCCCCCCCCCCCACTAACCTGCGATCTTTCCCCGTCCCCACTCCCCCCCCACTAACCCGCGATCTTTCCCCGTCCCCACTCTCTCCCTTCCCCCCATTAACCCGCAATGGTTCCCCATCTGCCCTCCCTCCCGATCCCCCCCCCACACTAAACCATGAGCTTCCCATGTCCCTACTCCATTTGTGAGTCTGCAAAGAATGGTTTTTTCTCCTCGATCATGTGAAAATATTGGCCAGATTTTGGACTGTATGCGGATAAATTTAACTGAACTCGGCCACTGGGACACTGGCCGGATCGGATGCAATGCTGGTTTTGCATCCCGCCCGATTTCACTCTCCAGTGAGGTCAGTGGGCAGGGTGTAAAACCGGCATTCCACTCAATCTCATGGGATTGACGCCCAGAACATTAGGTTAAAACCACCTCCATAAGTTATCATTCTTAATGTGTGAGCCTAGATATTCAACTGTGGGGGCATCATAATTGAGGCTTCCATCACGTGACATCCAGCAGAGGTTGATGGATAATAGTCATCAGTAGCTGAGTTTTTCCATCTCCGTACTGCAGAAATATTGAGACCACATGTAGGTCCTTTACTGCTGACTAATTGAGACCACATGTCCGTCCTTTACTGCTGACTGGGCTGAGAATTGGAACCACCCTGAACAACCGCCCCATCAGGCTACTCTCAATCATCAGCAAAGTGATGGAAGGTGTCGTCGACAGTGCTAACAAGCAGCACTTACTCACCAATAACCTGCTCACCGATGCTCAGTTTGGGTTCCGCCAGGACCACTCGGCTCCAGACCTCATTACAGCCTTGGTCCAAACATGGACAAAGGAGCTGAATTCCAGAGGTGAGGTGAGAGTGACTGCCCTTGACATCAAGGCAGCATTTGACCAAGTGTGACACCAAGGAGCCCTCGTAAAATTGAAGTCAATGGGAATCAGGGGGAAAACTCTCCAGTGGCTGGAGTCATACCTCGCACAAAGGAAGATTGTAAACAATTTTACAACACCAAGTTATAGTCCAGCAATTTTATTTTAAATTCACAAGCTTTCGGAGGCTTCCTCCTTCCTCAGGTAAACATTTACCTGAGGAAGGAGGAAGCCTCCGAAAGCTTGTTTACAATTGTCAACCCCAGTCCATCACCGGCATCTCCACAAAGGAAGATGGCAGTGGTTGTTGGAGGCCAATCATCTCAGCCCCAGGACATTGCTGCAGGAGTTCCTCAGGGCAGTGTCCTAGGCCCAACCATCTTCAGCTGCTTCATCAATGACCTTCCCTCCATCATAAGGTCAGAAATGGGGATGTTCGCTGATGATTGCACAGTGTTCAGTTCCATTCGCAACCCCTCAGATAATGAAGGATGCAGCAAGACCTGGACAACATCCAGGCTTGGGCTGATAAGTCGCAAGTAATATTCGCGCCAGACAAGTGCCAGGCAATGACCATTTCCAACAAGAGAGAGTCTAACCACCTCCCCTTGACATTCAATGGCATTACCATCGCCAAATACCCCACCATCAACATCCTGGGGGTCACCATTGACCAGAAACTTAACTGGATCAGCCATATAAATACTGTGGCCACGAGAGCAGGTCAGAGGCTGGGTATTCTGTGGCGAGTGACTCACCTCCTGACTCCCCAAAGCCTTTCCACCATCTACAAGGCACAGGTCAGGAGTGTGATGGAATACTCTCCACTTGCCTGGATGAGTGCAGATCCAACAACACTCAAGAAGCTCGACACCATCCAGGACAAAGCTTGATTGGCACCCCATCCACCACCCTAAACATTCACTCCCTTCACCACCGGCGCACCATGGCTGCAGCGTGTACCATCCACAGGATGCACTGCAGCAACTCGCCAAGGCTTCTTCGACAGCACCTCCCAAACCCACGACCTCTACCACCTAGAAGGACAAGGGCAACAGGCACATGGGAACAACACCACCTGCACGTTCCCCTCCAAGTCACACACCATCCCGACTTGGAAATATATCGCCGTTCCTTCATCGTCGCTGGGTCAAAATCAACAGCACCTTGGGAGAACCTTCACCACACGGACTGCAGCGGTTCAAGAAGGCGGCTCACCACCATTTCTCAAGGGCAATTAGGGATGGGCAACAAATGCCGGCCTCGCCAGTGACGCCCACATCCCATGAACGAATAAAAAAAATTGGCTCTGGGCTCCCTCCATGCGATTTCTTGCAATGCACTCCCTGTAAATGCCGCTCCCCACTGCACAGAATTGGCTCCTTGCTGTGTTCATTGAGTTGTTTTGAGCCTCTGGTATGCTTCCAGATTGTTCGAAAACAGTGCAGGAGCAGAGCACAGAGGGTGGAGCAATGGGAGGTAATTCACACTACTTATCACAGAGTCTGTGGTGAACCAAGAGGGTTGCATTAATGTGCCCCATGGATCCTTAGCTCCTCTATACTCCAATCATGCTGCATGTTTTAGTTGCAGTGCTCAGGGTGTTATTTCGAACCATAAAAAGTATATCAAGTTTCTGTAGTGAATATTATCTGATAATTTCTGTTATCATCAATTACAACCACGTGCCATGCACCATGTAAGTTATGTACCAGCCAATTAAAGCTGTATTGACCAACTGGTAAACAATGTTGCATGTCTAAGAAGCAATTTATTTGTTAGCTTTCCCAATATATTTCCTTCCGATAGTATTATTTAAACTTGAGACTGAATTTTAACTGAAAAATGAACATTATGAATTCTTAAATAATTTCACAAACAATATTCATTCTTTACCTACAGTTACAGACTGCCAGCTTCCTCTGAGTTATGTAACAGGAACAATCGCAGTTACAGTGGTGGTTTATGTGTTTACTGTAGGGATACTATTTGTCTTCTTTGTGAAGTACAGTAAGTACCGATTCTATTGATACATTATCAATAATAGAATGAGAAATTGAATTGAATATATTAATTACTTAGTTGTATTGGCTGTTCAATTTGTACTTTCTTTCCACTTTTCCAATTATAAATTTTACTTGAAATTTTGGCTGTGATAAAATTGGTTCACATACTTTTGCTTATCCATTAAACCTCCATCAGCAAACTTCAGCCCATAAGGCTTTGCCCATTAAATGTCCAACGATGAAATCTTCATCCATTAAACCATAGACATTAAGGGGGTGATTTTAACCCCCAAGAACGGGTGGTTTGGGGGCGGGTGGGAGTTGAAAATAATTGTTTTTTTGGGTCGCAATTCAAAATTTCCGGACTTTGAATTCCCAGTGGGAAGCCTGTACTTTTACGCGACCAAGTAAAACCCGGAAATAAAGCCGGGTTGTGGTGGCGACCCAAAAAAACTCCTACTTGTTCTTGGGGGTTAAAACCACCCCTAAACCTCCATCATTGAGTCCCGTCCATTAAACCTCCATCATTGAGTCCCGTCCATTAAACCTCCATCATTGAGTCCCGTCCATTAAACCTCCATCATTGAGTCCCATCCATTAAATCTCCATCATTGAGTCCCATCCATTAAACCTCCATCATTGAGTCCCATCCATTAAATCTCTATCATTGAGTCCCATCCATTAAATCTCCATCATTGAGTCCCATCCATTAAATCTCCATCATTGAGTCCCATCCATTAAATCTCCATCATTGAGTCCCGTCCATTAAATCTCCATCATTGAGTCCCGTCCATTAAATCTCCATCATTGAGTCCCGTCCATTAAATCTCCATCATTGTGTCCCGTCCATTAAATCTCCATCATTGAGTCCCGTCCATTAAATCTCCATCATTGAGTCCCGTCCATTAAATCTCCATCATTGAGTCCCGTCCATTAAATCTCCATCATTGAGTCCTGTCCATTAAACCTCCATCATTGAGTCCTGTCCATTAAACCTCCATCATTGAGTCCCGTCCATTAAACCTCCATCATTGAGTCCCGTCCATTAAACCTCCATCATTGAGTCCCGTCCATTAAACCTCCATCATTGAGTCCCGTCCATTAAATCTCCATCATTGAGTCCCGTCCATTAAACCTCCATCATTGAGTCCCGTCCATTAAACCTCCATCATTGAGTCCCATCCATTAAATCTCCATCATTGAGTCCTATCCATTAAACCTCCATCATTGAGTCCCATCCATTAAATCTCCATCATTGAGTCCCATCCATTAAACCTCCATCATTGAGTCCCGTCCATTAAACCTCCATCATTGAGTCCCGTCCATTAAACCTCCATCATTGAGTCCCATCCATTAAATCTCCATCATTGAGTCCCATCCATTAAACCTCCATCATTGAGTCCCATCCATTAAATCTCCATCATTGAGTCCCATCCATTAAATCTCCATCATTGAGTCCCATCCATTAAATCTCCATCATTGAGTCCCATCCATTAAATCTCCATCATTGAGTCCCGTCCATTAAATCTCCATCATTGAGTCCCGTCCATTAAATCTCCATCATTGAGTCCCGTCCATTAAATCTCCATCATTGTGTCCCGTCCATTAAATCTCCATCATTGAGTCCCGTCCATTAAATCTCCATCATTGAGTCCCGTCCATTAAATCTCCATCATTGAGTCCCGTCCATTAAATCTCCATCATTGAGTCCTGTCCATTAAACCTCCATCATTGAGTCCTGTCCATTAAACCTCCATCATTGAGTCCCGTCCATTAAACCTCCATCATTGAGTCCCGTCCATTAAACCTCCATCATTGAGTCCCGTCCATTAAACCTCCATCATTGAGTCCCGTCCATTAAATCTCCATCATTGAGTCCCGTCCATTAAACCTCCATCATTGAGTCCCGTCCATTAAACCTCCATCATTGAGTCCCATCCATTAAATCTCCATCATTGAGTCCTATCCATTAAACCTCCATCATTGAGTCCCATCCATTAAATCTCCATCATTGAGTCCCATCCATTAAACCTCCATCATTGAGTCCCATCCATTAAATCTCCATCATTGAGTCCCATCCATTAAACCTCCATCATTGAGTCCCATCCATTAAATCTCCATCATTGAGTCTCGTCCATTAAATCTCCATCATTGAGTCCCATCCATTAAACCTCCATCATTGTGTCCCATCCATTAAATCTCCATCATTGAATCCTGTCCATTAAACCTCCATCATTGAGTCCCATCCATTAAACCTCCATCATTGAGTCCCGTCCATTAAACCTCCATTATTGAGTCCCGTCCATTAAACCTCCATCATTGAGTCCCATCCATTAAATCTCCATCATTGAGTCCCATCCATTAAATCTCCATCATTGAGTCCCATCCATTAAACCTCCATCATTGAGTCCCGTCCATTAAACCTCCATTATTGAGTCCCGTCCATTAAACCTCCATTATTGAGTCCCGTCCATTAAACCTCCATTATTGAGTCCCGTCCATTAAACCTCCATCATTGTGTCCCATCCATTAAATCTCCATCATTGAGTCCCATCCATTAAACCTCCATTATTGAGTCCCGTCCATTAAACCTCCATCATTGAGTCCCGTCCATTAAATCTCCATCATTGAGTCCCGTCCATTAAACCTCCATCATTGAGTCCCATCCATTAAATCTCCATCATTGAGTCCCGTCCATTAAACCTCCATCATTGAGTCCCATCCATTAAATCTCCATCATTGAGTCCCATCCATTAAACCTCCATCATTGAGTCCCATCTATTGAACCTCCATCATTGAGTCCCATCCATTAAATCTCCATCATTGAGTCCCATCTATTGAACCTCCATCATTGAGTCCCGTCTATTAAATCTCCATCATTGAGTCCCATCCATTAAACCTCCATCATTGAGTCCCATCCATTAAATCTCCATCATTGAGTCCCATCCATTAAATCTCCATCATTGAGTCCCATCTATTGAACCTCCATCATTGAGTCCCATCTATTAAATCTCCATCATTGAGTCCCATCCATTAAACCTCCATCATTGAGTCCCATCCATTAAATCTCCATCATTGAGTCCCATCCATTAAACCTCCATCATTGAGTCCCATCCATTAAATCTCCATCATTGAGTCCCATCCATTAAATCTCCATCATTGAGTCCCATCTATTGAACCTCCATCATTGAGTCCCATCTATTAAATCTCCATCATTGAGTCCCATCCATTAAACCTCCATCATTGAGTCCCATCCATTAAACCTCCATCATTGAGTCCCATCCATTAAATCTCCATCATTGAGTCCCATCTATTAAACCTCCATCATTGAGTCCCATCCATTAAATCTCCATCATTGAGTCCCATCTATTGAACCTCCATCATTGAGTTCCGTCTATTAAATCTCCATCATTGAGTCCCATCCATTAAACCTCCATCATTGAGTCCCATCCATTAAATCTCCATCATTGAGTCCCATCCATTAAATCTCCATCATTGAGTCCCATCCATTAAATCTCCATCATTGAGTCCCGTCCATTAAACCTCCATCATTGAGTCCCATCCATTAAATCTCCATCATTGAGTCCCATCCATTAAACCTCCATCATTGAGTCCCATCCATTAAACCTCCATCATTGAGTCCTGTCCATTAAACCTCCATCATTGAGTCCCATCCATTAAACCTCCATCATTGAGTCCCATCCATTAAACCTCCATCATTGAGTCCCGTCCATTAAACCTCCATCATTGAGTCCCGTCCATTAAACCTCCA
This sequence comes from Heptranchias perlo, assembly GCF_035084215.1. Classification (NCBI taxonomy): domain Eukaryota; kingdom Metazoa; phylum Chordata; class Chondrichthyes; order Hexanchiformes; family Hexanchidae; genus Heptranchias; species Heptranchias perlo. The sequence continues at coordinate 979,835 of NC_090363.1, forward strand.
TCATTGAGTCCCGTCCATTAAATCTCCATCATTGAGTCCCGTCCATTAAATCTCCATCATTGAGTCCTGTCCATTAAACCTCCATCATTGAGTCCTGTCCATTAAACCTCCATCATTGAGTCCCGTCCATTAAACCTCCATCATTGAGTCCCATCCATTAAACCTCCATCATTGAGTCCTGTCCATTAAACCTCCATCATTGAGTCCCATCCATTAAACCTCCATCATTGAGTCCCATCCATTAAACCTCCATCATTGAGTCCCGTCCATTAAACCTCCATCATTGAGTCCCGTCCATTAAACCTCCATCATTGAGTCCCGTCCATTAAACCTCCATCATTGAGTCCCATCCATTAAATCTCCATCATTGAGTCCCATCCATTAAACCTCCATCATTGAGTCCCATCCATTAAATCTCAGTCAGGACCAGCAGAGTGAGTCAGACATACCTCCCTTTCTCCCTGGCATTTCCATCATGAATCCTGTCTCTCGGCCACTTATTAGCACACTCCAAGTTCTACACTGTTAGACAAGTACAGAAGGCAGCAAAAAACACATAAACTGTAAAACACTTCATTCTACTGGGCTCCTAACATCAAGGTGAACATTTCCAACTAGAGCAGTTCAAGCCCAATTGGAATTAATTGGTAATCTGTGCGTTGGCCATATTTTGGAGCAAGATTATAACACTGGCAAATTTTCCAGTAGTAACTGTTTAAGAAACCAATTCTCTCCCATCACATTAATCACAGAACTATCCCTAAAACTCATCAATGCAAGTGATACAGTGCCTCATCAAGCAGCCTTGATCACAGTCGCAGAATATCTCTGAAGCTTCCAGTCAGTAGTTTTTTATAAAAGTGCAGGTTATTCACACATGAATACAGTGCCTTATGTATTTTATTTACAGTGAACTCATGGACTAAAGTTCGAAGACTCAGTAGACTTGCATCAAGATGAGAGTTCCTACAGTTTAAGTTCTGTATACTATTGTACGGTAAAATACAAGTAAGCAAACAGCATTTGTCTTTCTTAGGATTGGGAGTACAGAGGTACCGATTGCAGTAGTCTGAATCTGAAACAGTTTAGAGCCCAGTAACATCAGTATCCATATCTTTAAATTAATTCTCGGGATGTGGGCGTTGTTGGCAATGTTGGCATTTATTGCCCATCCCGAGTCGCCCCAGGAGAAGGTGGTGATGAGCCACCTTCATGAATCACTGCAGTCCATGTGGTGAAGGTGTTCCCACAGTGCTGTTAGGTCGGGAGTTCCAGGATTTTGGCCCGGCGACAATGAAGGAGCGGCCGATATATGTCCAAGTCAGGATGGTGAGTGACTCGGAGGAGAACTTGCAGGTGGTGTTGTTCCCATTTGCCTGCTGCCTTTGTCCTTCTAGGTGGTAGAGGTCGTGGGTTTGGGAGGTGCTATCGAAGAAGCCTTGGTGAGTTGCTGCAGTGCATCCTGTGGATGGTACACACTGCAGTCACAGTGCGCCGTTGGTGGAGAGAGTAGGTGTTTAAGGTGGTGGATGGGGTACCAATCAAGTGGGCTGCTTTGTCCTGGATGGTGTCGAGCTTCTTGAGTATTGTTGGAGCTGCACTCATCCAGGCAAGTGGAGAGTATTCCATCACACTCCTGACTTGTGCCTTGTAGATGGTGGAAAGGCTTTGGGGAGTCAGTAGAAGAGTCATTCGCCACATAATACCCAGCCTCTGACCTGCTCTAGTAACCATGGCATTTATATGGCTGGTCCAGTTGAGTTTCTGGTCAATGGTGACCCCCAGGATGTTGACGGTGGGGGATTTGGAGATGATAATGCCGTTGAATGTCAAGAGGAGGTAGTTGAACTCTCTCTTATTGGAGATGGTCATTGGCTGGCAATTGTGTGGCACGAATGTTACTTGCCACTTATCATCCCAAGACTGGATGTTGTCCAGGTCTTGTTAAATGTGGGTATAGACTGCTTTGTCCTGAATGGTGTCAAGCTTCTTGAGAGGTGTTGCAGCCGCACACATCCAGGCAGTGGAGAGTGTCCCATCACGCTCCTGACCCGCTTTAGTAACAATGGCATTTATGTGGCTGGTCCAGTCGAATTTCTGGTCAATGGCGACCCCCAGGATGTTCATGGTGGAGGAATCTCCATTGGTAATCTTTTAGTGTGGAGCACTTTAAAAGGAGCACCTTAAAAGGTGCATGGCAGCAGAGCCCATCACTTAAAAAGAACAGGGGAGCGGGAGAGCGAGCAGCAAAGCAAACTCGGGAAAATAAGAGGGTCGATGAAGGTAGTGCGTTTGATGTAGTCTACATGGATTTTAGCAAGGCTTTTGACAAGGCCCCACATGGCAGATTGGACAAAAAAGTAAAAGCCCATGGGATCCAAAGGAAAGTGGCAAGTTGGATGCAAAATTGGCTCAGTGGCGGAAAGCAAAGGGTAATGGTCGCTGAGTGTTTTTGCGACTGGAAGGCTGTTTCCAGTGGGGTTCCGCAGGGCTCAGTACTAGGTCCTTTGCTTTTTGTGGTATATTTACGGCACAGAAAGAGGCCATTTGGCCCATCGTATCCATGCCGGCCATAAAATAACTATCCAGCTTAATCCCACTCTCCAGCACTTGGTCCGTAGCCCTGTAGGTTACGGCTCTTCAAGTGCTCATCCAAGTACTTTTTAAATGAGTTGAGGGTTTCTGTCTCTACCATCCTTTCAGGCAGTGAGTTCCAGACCCCCACCACCCTCTGGGTGAAAACATTTCTCCTCAGCTCCCCTCTAATCCTTCCACCAATTACTTTAAATCTACACCCCCTGGTCACTGACCTCTCTGCCAAGGGAAATAGGTCCTCCCTATCCACTTTATCTAGGCCTCTCATAATTTTATATACCTCAATTAAATCTCCCCTCAGCCTCCTTTGTTCCAAAGAAAACAACCCCAGCCTATCCTATCTTTTCTCATAGCTAAAATTCTCCAGTCCTGGCAACATCCTCGTAAATCTCCTCTGTACCCTTTCTAGTGCAATCACATCTTTCCTGTAATGTGGTGACCAGAACTGTATGCAGGTACTCTAGCTGTGACCTAACTAATATTTTACACAGTTCCAGCACAACCTCCCTGCTCTTATATTCTATGCCTTGGCTAATAATGGAAAGTATCCCGTATGCCTTCATAACCACCTTATCCACCTGCCCTGCTACCTTCAGGGATCTGTGGACATGAACTCCAAGGTCCCTCTCTTCCTCTACACCTCTCAGTATCCTCCCATTTATTGTTTATTCCCTTCCCTTGTTTGCCCTCCCCAAATGCATTACTTCACACTTCTCCAGATTGAATTTCATTTGCCACTTTTCTGCCAGCCTGACCAGTCCATTGATTTTTTTTATTCGTTCATGGGATGTGGGCGTCGCTGGCGAGGCCAGCATTTATTGCCCATCCTTAATTGCCCTTGAGAAGGTGGTGGTGAGCCGCCTTCTTGAACTGCTGCAGTCCGTGTGGTGAAGGTTCTCCCACAGAGCTGTTAGGTAGGGAGTTCCAGGATTTTGACCCAGCGATGATGAAGGAACGGTGATATATTTCCAAGTCGGAATGGTGTGTGACTTGGAGGGGAACGTGCAGGTGGTGTTGTTCCCATGTGCCTGCTGCTCTTGTCCTTCTAGGTGGTAGAGGTCGTGGGTTTGGGAGGTGCTGTTGAAGAAGCCTTGGCGAGTTGCTGCAGTGCATCCTGTGGATGGTACACACTGCAGCCACGGTACGTCGGTGGTGAAGGGAGTGAATGTTTAGGGTGGTGGATGGGGTGTCAATCAAGTGGGCTGCTTTGTCCTGGATGGTGTCGAGCTTCTTGAGTGTTGTTGGAGCTGCACTCATCCAGGCAAGTGGAGAGTATGCCATCACACTCCTGACTTGTGCCTTGTAGATGGTGGAAAGGCTTTGGGGAGTCAGGAGGTGAGTCACTCACCGCAAATACCCAGCCTCTGACCTGCTCTTATAGCCACAGTATTTATGTGGCTGGTCCAGTTAAGTTTCTGGTCAATGGTGACCCCCAGAATGTTGATGGTGGGAATTCGGCGATGGTAATGCCATTGAATGTCAAGGGGAGGTGGTTAGATTCTCTCTTGTTGGAGATGGTCATTGCCTGGCACTTGTCTGGCACGAATGTTACTTGCCACTTATGAGCCCAAGCCTGGATGTTGTCCAGGTCTTGCTGCATTAATGCACGGACTGCTTCATTATTTGAGGGGTTGCGAATGGAACTGAACACTGTGCAATCATCAGCGAACATCCCCATTTCTGACCTTATGATGGAGGGAAGGTCATTGATGAAGCAGCTGAAGATGGTTGGGCCTAGGACACTGCCCTGAGGAACTCCTGCAGCAATGTCCTGGGGCTGAGATGATTGGTCTCCAACAACCACCACCATCTTCCTTTGTGCTCGGTATGACTCCAGCCTCTGGAGAGTTTTCCCCCTGATTCCCATTGACTTCAATTTTACTAGGGTTCCTTGGTGTCACACTCTGTCAAATGCTGCCTTGATGTCAAGGGCAGTCACTCTCATCTCACCTATGGAATTCAGCTCTTTTGTCCATGTTTGGGCCAAGGCTGTAATGAGGTCTGGAGCCAAGTGGTCCTGGCGGAACCCAAACTGAGGATCGGTGAGCAGGTTATTGGTGAGTAAGTGCCGCTTGATAGCACTGTCGACGACACCTTCCATCACTTTGCTGATGATGATTGAGAGTAGACTGATGGGGCGGTAATTGGCCGGATTGGATTTGTCCTGCTTTTTGTGGACAAGACAAACCTGGGCAATTTTCCACATTGTCGGGCAGATGCCAGTGTTGTAGCTGTACTGGAACAGCTTGGCTCGAGACGCAGCTATTTCTGGAGCACAAGTCTTCAGCACTACAGCCGGGATGTTGTCGGGGCCCATGGCCTTTGTTGTGTCCAGTGCACTCAGCTGTTTCTTGATATCGCGTGGAGTGAATCGAATTGGCTGAAGACTGGCTTCTGTGATGGTGGGGATATCGGGAGGAGGGTGAGATGGATCATCCACTCGGCACTTGGTTGCAAACACTTCAGCCTTGTCTCTTGCACTCATGTGCTGGACTCTGCCATCATTGAGAATGGGGATGTTTACAGACCCTCCTCCTCCCGTTAGTTGTTTAATTGTCCACCACCATTCACGACTGTGCAGGATTGCAGAACTTTGATCTGATCTGTTGGTTGTGGAATCGCTTAGCTCTGTCTGTAGCATGTTGCTTCCGCTGTTTAACATGCATGTAGTCATGTGTTGTAGCTTCACCAGGTTGGCACCTCATTTTTAGGTACGCCTGGTGCTGCTCTTCTACACTCCTCATTGAACCAGGGTTGATCCTCTGGCTTGTTGGTAATGGTAGAGTGAGGAATATGCTGGGCCATGAGGTTACAGATTGTGCTGGAATACAATTCTGCTGCTGCTGATGGCCCACAGCGCCTCATGGATGCCGAGTTTATATTCTTACAGTCTACAGCTTTCCTCCTCACTATCAACCACACAGCCAATTTTTGTATCATCTGCAAACTTCTTAATTTAAGGGTTAAGTCATGGCAGGAGATCCCAGCGCCGTGTCATGTTCCTCTTGTGGGATGTGGGAATTCAGGGCTCCTTCCTGTATCCCTGATTCCTTCACCTGCGGGAAGTGTGTCCAGCTGCAGCTATTGTTTGACCGCTTGACGGCTCTGGAGCTGCGGATGGACTCACTTTGGAGCATCCGCGATGCTGAGAAAGTCGTGGATAGCACGTTCAGTGAGTTGGTCACACCGCAGATAAAAATTACTGAGGGAGATAGTGAATGGGTGACCAACAGACAGAGGAAGAGTAGGAAGGCAGTGCAGGGGTCCCCTGCGGTCATCTCCCTCCAAAACAGGTATACCGTTTTGGATACTGTTGGCGGAGATGGCTCACCAGGGGAAGGTGGCAGTGGCCAGGTTCATGGCACCGTGGCTGGCTCTGCTGCACAGGAGGGCAGGAAAAAGAGTGGCAGAGCTATAGTGATAGGGGACTCGATTGTAAGGGGAATAGACAGGCGTTTCTGCGGACGCAACCGAGACTCCAGGATGGTATGTTGCCTCCCTGGTGCAAGGGTCAAGGATGTCTCGGAGCGGCTGCAGGACATTCTGGAGGGGGAGGGTGAACAGCCAGTTGTCGTGGTGCATATAGGCACCAACGATATAGGTAAAAAACAGGATGAGGTCCTACAAGCTGAATTTAGGGAGTTAGGAGTTAAACTAAAGAGTAGGACCTCAAAGGTAGTAATCTCAGGATTGCTACCAGTGCCACGGGTTAGTCAGAGTAGGAATGACAGGATAGCTAAGATGAATACGTGGCTTGAGAGATGGTGCAAGCTGGAGGGATTCAAATTCCTGGGCCATTGGAACCGGTTCTGGGGGAGGTGGGACCAGTACAAATTGGACGGTCTGCATCTGGGCAGGACTGGAACCAATGTCCTAGGGGGAGTGTTTGCCAGTGCTGTTGGGGAGGGTTTAAACTAATGTGGCAGGGGGATGGGAACCGATGCAGGAAGTCAGTGGGAAATAAAGTGGTGACAGAAACAAAAGGCAGTAAGGGAGAGTGTACAGAACATGACCGGACAGATGGTCTGAGAAAGCAGGGCAAAGACCAAGGGAAGTCTAGATTAAACTGCATTTATTTCAATGCAAGAAGTCTGATGGGCAAGGCAGATGAACTCAGGGCATGGATGGGTACATGGGACTGGGATGTTATAGCTATTACTGAAACATGGCTAAGGGAGGGGCAGGACTGGCAGCTCAATGTTCCAGGGTACAGATGCTATAGGAAAGATAGAGCAGGAGGTAAGAGAGGAGGGGGAGTTGCGTTCTTGATTAGGGAGAACATCACGGCAGTAGTGAGAGGGGATATATCCGAGGGTTCGCCCACTGAGTCCATATGGGTAGAACTGAAAAATAAGAAGGGAGAGATCACTTTGATAGGATTGTACTACAGACCCCCAAATAGTCAACGGGAAATTGAGGAGCAAATATGTAAGGAGATTACAGACAGCTGCAAGAAAAATAGGGTGGTAATAGTAGGGGACTTTAACTTTCCCAACATTGACTGGGACAGCCATAGCATTAGGGGCTTGGATGGAGAGAAATTTGTTGAGTGTATTCAGGAGGAATTTCTCATTCAGTATGTGGATGGCCCGACTAGAGAGGGGGCAAAACTTGACCTCCTCTTGGGAAATAAGGAAGGGCAGGTGACAGAAGTGTTAGTGAGGGATCACTTTGGGACCAGTGATCATAATTCCATTAGTTTTAAGATAGCTATGGAGAAGGATAGGTCTGGCCCAAAAGTTAAAATTCTAAATTGGGGAAAGGCCAATTTTGATGGTATTAGACAGGAACTTTCAGAAGTTGATTGGGAGAGTCTGTTGGCAGGCAAAGGGACGTCTGGTAAGTGGGAGGCTTTCAAAAGTGTGTTAACCAGGGTTCAGGGTAAGCACATTCCTTATAAAGTGAAGGGCAAGGCTGGTAGAAGTAGGGAACCTTGGATGACTCGGGAGATTGAGGCACTAGTCAAAAATAAGAAGGAGGCATATGACATGCATAGGCAGCTGGGATCAAGTGGATCCCTTGAAGAGTATAGAGATTGCCGGAGTAGAGTTAAGAGAGAAATCAGGAGGGCAAAAAGGGGATATGAGATTGCTTTGGCAGATCAGGCAAAGGTGAATCCAAAGAGCTTCTACAAATACATAAAGGGCAAAAGGGTAACTAGGGAGAGAGTAGGGCCTCTTAAGGATCAACAAGGTCATCTATGTGCGGAACCACAAGAGATGGGTGAGATCCTGAATGAATATTTCACATCGGTATTTACGGTTGAGAAAGGCATGGATGTTAGGGAACTTGGGGAAATAAATAGTGATGTCTTGAGGAGTGTACATATTACAGAGAGGGAGGTGCTGGAAGTCTTAACGCGCATCAAGGTAGATAAATCTCCGGGACCTGATGAAATGTATCCCAGGACGTTATGGGAGGTTAGGGAGGAAATTGCGGGTCCCCTAGCAGAGATATTTGAATCATCCACCGCTACAGGTGAGGTGCCTGAAGATTGGAGGGTAGCAAATGTTGTGCCTTTGTTTAAGAAGGGCGGCAGGGAAAACCCTGGGAACTACAGACCAGTGAGCCTGACATCTGTAGTGGGTAAGTTGTTAGAGGGTATTCTGAGGGACAGAATCTACAGGCATTTGGAGAGGCAGGGACTAATTAGGAACAGTCAGCATGGTTTTGTGAGAGGAAAATCATGTCTCACGAATTTGATTGAGTTTTTTGAAGGGGTAACCAAGAAGATAGATGAGGGCTGTGCAGTAGACGTGGTCTACATGGACTTCAGCAAAGCATTTGACAAGGTACCGCATGGTAGGTTGTTACATAAGGTTAAATCTCATGGGATCCAAGGTGAGGTAGCCAATTGGATACAAAATTGGCTTGACGACAGAAGACAGAGGGTGGTTGTCGAGGGTTGTTTTTCAAACTGGATGCCTGTGTCCAGCGGTGTGCCTCAGGGATCGGTGCTGGGTCCGCTGTTATTTGTTATTTATATTAATGATTTGGATGAGAATTTAGGAGGCATGGTTAGTAAGTTTGCAGATGACACCAAGATTGGTGGCATTGTGGACAGTGAAGAAGGTTATCTAGGATTGCAACGGGATCTTGATAAATTGGGCCAGTGGGCCGATGAATGGCAGATGGAGTTTAATTTAGATAAATGTGAGGTGATGCATTTTGGGAGATCGAATCGGGCCAGGACCTACTCCGTTAATGGTAGGGCGTTGGGGAGAGTTATAGAACAAAGAGATCTAGGAGTACAGATTCATAGCTCCTTGAAAGTGGAGTCACAGGTGGATAGGGTGGTGAAGAAGGCATTCAGCATGCTTGGTTTCATTGGTCAGAACATTGAATGCAGGATTTGGGATGTCTTGTTGAAGTTGTACAGGGCATTGGTGAGGCCACACTTGGAGTACTGTGTACAGTTCTGGTCACCCTATTATAGAAAGGATATTATTAAACTAGAAAGAGTGCAGAAAAGATTTACTAGGATGCTACCGGGACTTGATGGTTTGACTTACAGGGAGAGGTTAGACAGACTGGGACTTTATTCCCTGGAGAGTAGGAGGTTAAGGGGTGATCTTATAGAAGTCTATAAAATAATGAGGGGCATAGATAAGGTCGATAGTCAAAATCTTTTCCCAAAGGTAGGGGAGTCTATAACGAGGGGGCACAGATTTAAGGTGAGAGGGGAGAGATACAAAAGGATCCAGAGGGGCAATTTTTTCACTCAAAGGGTGGTGAGTGTCTGGAACGAGCTGCCAGAGGCAGTAGTAGAGGCGGGTACAATTTTGTCTTTTAAAAAGCATTTGGACAGTTACATGGGGAAGATGGGTATCGAGGGATATGGGCCAAGTGCAGGCAATTGGGACTAGCTTCGTGGTATAAACTGGGCGACATGGACATGTTGGGCCGAAGGGCCTGTTTCCATGTTGTAACTTCTATGATTCTATGATTCTATAAGTCCAAATTGTTAATATATACCACAAAAAGCAAAGGACCTAGAACTGATCCCTGCGGAACCCCACTGGAAACAGCCTTCCAGTCACAAAAACACCCGTCGACCATTACCCTTTGCTTCCTGCCACTGTGTCAATTTTGCATCCAACTTGCCACTTTCCCTTGGATCCCATGGGCTTTTACTTTCTTGACCAGTCTGCCATGTGGGACCTTGTCAAAAGCCTTGCTAAAATCCATGTGGACTACATCAAACGCGCTACCCTCATCGACCCTCCTTGTTACCGCCTCAGAAAATTCATTGAAGTTAATGAGTCACGACCTTCTATGCTGACTGTCCTTGATTAACCCGTGCCTTTCTAAATGACGATTTATGTTGTCCCTCAGAATTGATTCCAATAATTTGCCCACCTCTGAGGTTAGACTGATTGGCCTATAATTATTCAGTCTATCCCCCTTTTTAAACAACGGTACAACGTTAGCAGTCCTCCAATCCTCCGGCACCACACCTGTATCCAGGGAGGATTGGAAAATGATGGTCAGAGCCTCCGCAATTTCCTCCCTTGCTCCTCTTAACAGCCTGGGATACATTTCATCCGGGCCTAGCGATTTATCTACTTTCAAAGATGCTAAACCCCTTAATACTTCCTCTCTCACTATGTTTATCCCATCCAATATTTCACCCTCCTCCTCCTTAACTATAATCTCTGCCTCGTCCCCCTCTTTTGTAAAGACAGACGCAAAGTATTCATTAAGAACCATACCCACATCTTCCACCTCCACACATAGGTTATCTTTTTGGTCTCTAATAGGCCCTACTCTTTCCTTAGTTATCCTCTTGCTCTTTATATATTTATAAAACATCTGTGGGTTTTCCTTGATTTTACTTTCCAGTATTTTTTCATGCCCTCTCTTTGCTTTCCTAATTTCCTTTTTAATTTCCTAATTCCCTGCACTTTCTATACTCCTCTAGGCTTTCTGCAGTATTGAGCTCTCGGTATCTGACATAAGCTTCCCTTTTTTGCCTTATCTTACCCTATATGCTCCTTGTCATCCAGGGGGCTCTAGATTTGGGAGTCCTACCCTTTTTCTTTGTGGGGACATATTTGCTCTGAACCCTCATTATCTTCCCCTTGAATACCTCCCACTGTTCTGACACTAATTTACCTTCAAGTAGCTGTTTCCAGTCCACTTTTGTTAAATCACTTCTCAGCTTAGTAAAATTGGCCTTTCCCCAATTGAGAACTTTTACTCCTGTTCTATTTTTGTCCTTTTCCATAAATGTGCTAAATCTAACTGAATTATGATCACAACCACCAAAATGCTTTCCCACTGCTACTCCTTCCACCTGCCCAGCTTCATTCCCGAAAACTAAGTCCAGAACTGCCCCCCCTCATGTTGGACTTGCTACGTACTGGCTAAAAAAGTTCTCCTGAATGCAGTTTAAGAATTCTGCGCCCTCTATACCTTTCACACTGATTCAATCCCAGTTAATATTCGGGTAGTTGAAATCCCCGACTATTATTACCCTATTATTTTTGCACTTCTCAGAAATTTGCCTACATATTTGCTCTTCTATCTCCCTCTGACTGTTTGGGGGCCTATAGTAAACTCCCAATAGTGTGATTGCCCCTTTTTTTTCTTTAGCTCAACCCATATGGCCTCATTTGATGATCCTTCCAACATATCATCCCTCCTCACAGCTGTAATTGTTTCTTTAACCAATATTGCCATCCCCCCTCCTTTTTTATCCCCCTCATCCTTGTACAAGAAACACACAAAGTTAGTATGCAGGTACAGGAAGCAATTAGGGAGGTAAATGGCATGTTGGCCTTTATTGCAAGGGGGTTGGAGTACAAGAGTAAGGAAGTCTTACTACAATTGTACAGGGCTTTGGTGAGACCTCACTGTGCACAGTTTGGTCTCCTTATCTAAGGAAGGATATACTTGCCTTAGATGGGGTGCAACAAAAGTTCACTAGATTGATTCCTGGGATGAGAGGGTTGTCCTATGAGGAGAGATTGAGTAGAATGGGCCTGTACTTTCTGGAGTTTAGAAGAATGAGAGGTGATCTCATTGAAACATATAAGATTCTGAGGGGGCTGACAGGGTAGATGCTGAAAGGCTGTTTCCCCTGGCTGAAGAGTCTAGAACCAGGGGGCATAGTGTCAGGATAATGGATTGGACACTTAAGACTGAGATGAGGAGGAATTTCTTCACTCGGAGGGTTGTGAATTTTTGGAATTCTCTTCCCCAGAGGGCTGTGGACGCTGAGCCATTGAGTATTTTTAAGGCTGAGATCGATTGATTTTTGGACTCTCGGGGACTCAAGGGATATGGGGATCGGGCGGGAAAGTGGAGTTGAGGTTGAAGATCAGCCATGATCTTATTGAATGGTGGGGAAGGCTTGAGGGGCCGTATGGCCTACTCTTGCTCCTTTTCTTATGTTCTTAAACTAGTCACACTCAGAGAGGGTAAAAACCCCTGGTCCGGTTGATTGCATCCGCACATACTGAAATAAGCTTGGGAAAAGATAGCAGAGGCACTATTACATATATATAAAAATTCATTAGAAAAGGGAATAGTGCCAGAGGACTGATAGACAGCTAATGTGCTTCCTATATTTAATGAGGGAGATAGAACAAATCCAGGGAACTACAGACCAATTAGCTTAATGTCAGTGTCAGGAAAGATAATGGAATCTTTACTCAAAGATATATTAGAAAAACATCTGGAAACTGAAAATATAATAAAGAATAATCAGCACAGATTTCAAAAAGGAAAGTCATGCTTGACCAATCTTACTGAATTCTTTGAAGAAGGAACAGAAAGGGGAGACAACGGTAATGCAGTCGATGTAATATATTTGGAGTTTCAAAAGGCCTTCGCTAAGGTACCACAAAGTAGACTCATGACTAAGGTTGGAGTTTGTGGAGTCAGGGGACAAGTAGCAGAATGGAGAGCAAACTGGCTACAAAATAGAAAACAGAGAGTAGAGGTTAAAGGTAGTTATTCAGACTGGTGGAAGGTGGGAAGTGGTGTTCCACAGGGATCGGTGCTGGGACTAATGTTGTTCACCATTTACATCAACGATTTGGACTCACGAATCGGAAGTACAATTTCAAAATTTGAGGATGAAACCAAGTTGGGGGGGTGTAGTTAATGCTGAGGAGGACTGCGACAAAATACAAGCAGACATCAACAAACCTGCAGAATGGACATGTAATTGGCAAATGAATTTCAATATAGAGAAGTGTGAGGTGGTGCATTTCGATAGGAAGAATAAGGGGGCCACATTCTCCTTGGATAATAAGAGTTTAAATGGGGTAGAGGAGCAGAGGGATCTGGGGGTACAGATACACAAGTCACTAAAAGTAGCAACGCAGGTTAATAAGGCCATAAAAAACAAACCAAGCACTGGGGTTCATTTCTAGACTAATAGAATTTAAAAGCAGAAAAGTTATGTTAAACATACAGAATCTTGGTTAGACTACACTTAGAGTACTGTACACAGTTCTGGCCTCCAGATTATAGAAAGGATATAGAGGCATTGGAGAAGGTGCAAAAAAGATTCACTAGGATGATGTTATAACTATGAGGAAAGATTGAACAAGCTGGGTCTCTTTTCTCTAGAAAAGAGTACACTGAGTGGTGACCTGATAGAGATCTAAAAAATTCTGAAGGGGTTTGATAGGGCAAATGTAGAGAAGATGGGGGCCGTTTTTGGGTGTAGGTAGCATGATGTTCTATTCCCCGCGCCCAATGGCCCCTACGCAGGCAGGATGCAAGTTTCGACCCACCCGAGGACTTACCTGCAATCAGCGCTCCGTTCCAGGCCTTGCATGTGCAAAGTGCAATTCACACTTTGCACCACCAGAGGGAGCTCAATCTCTTAAAGTGAGGATGTTTCTTAGAAATCTCTTAAAGGTAGCTGGTACCTGTTATTTGCTGAAAATAACAATCCACTGTCTGCACGGAGTCTGAACAGAGATCAGACATCACACACTGATGAGATATGTTAAAACATTGAATAAAGGTTGTGCACTACTAAATCCCACATCCTCCAATCTGCACACCAGACCTTGCCGATCTGAGTTGGTACCAGGCCTGCGAGAGTGCATGCACCAAGGTTCTCTGCTGATGCACTAGAGACTTTAGGTGCAAGAGGTGGAGAGAAGGAGGGAGATCCTATATCTGCAGGGATGGGGGAGGCAAGAAGCCTTCCAGATACTCAAAAGGCAGTGGGAGGCAGCGGGGGACGAAGTCAATGCCAGGCGCACAGCATCTTGAACATGGATGCAGAGCAGGAAGATGTTCAATGCTTTGACATGAGTGGTCAAGGTGAGTGAGGTCAACTGTCAAGTGGCGTCTCCTGCCAGCTGCACCAGGCACTACACCCCCATCACCCACATACCAATAAACTCTTTACATCAGTACTCAGCTCTTCCAATCAGAAGCTTCCACTCACTCTTACACATTACCACTGTTTCAAGCCACCCACTCATGACTCACAGGCCACATACACTGGCAGCTATTCAACCATGTCAGGCACATCACCCAGACACACGTCCTGCTTTCTTGCAGGAGAAGGTGGCACATATCAAGAGGCAGCAAGTGGCAGTGGCATTTAGCCCCTCAAGCCTGTTCCGCCATTCAATGAGATCATGCTGGACCTGTGACCTAACTCCGTATAGCCGTCTTAGCCCCATATCCCTTAATACCCTTGGTTCACAGAAATCTATCAATCTCAGATTTAACTTCCACAAGTTTGTTTTTTATTCGTTCATGGGATGTGGGCGTCGCTGACAAGGCCAGCATTTATTGCCCATCCCTAATTGCCCTTGAGAAGGTGGTGGTGAGCCGCCTTCTTGAACCGCTGCAGTCTGTGTGGTGAAGGTTCTCCCACAGTGCTGTTAGGAAGGGAGTTCCAGGATTTTGACCCAGCGACGATGAAGGAACGGCGATATATTTCCAAGTCAGGATGGTGTGTGACTTGGAGGGGAACGTGCGGGTGGTTGTTCCCATGTGCCTTCTGTCCTTGGCCTTCTAGGTGGTAGAGGTCGTGGGTTTAGGAGGTGCTGTCAAAGAAGCCTTGGCGAGTTGCTGCAGTGCATCCTGTGGATGGTACACACTGCAGCCACTGTGCGCCGGTGGTAAAGGGAGTGAATGTTTAGGGTGGTGGATTAGGTGCCAATCAAGTGGGCTCCTTTGTTCTGGATGGTGTCGAGCTTCTTGAGTGTTGTTGGAGCTGCACTCATCCAGGCAAGTGGAGAGTATGCCATCACACTCCTGATTTGTGCCTTGTAGATGGTGGAAAGGCTTTGGGGAGTCAGGAGGTGAGTCACTCGCCGCAGAATACCCAGCCTCTGACCTGCTGTTGTAGCCACAGTATTTATGTGGCTGGTCCAGTTAAGTTTCTGGTCAATGGTGACCCCCAGAATGTTGATTGTGGGGAATTCGGCGATGGTAATGCCGTTGAATGTCAAGGGGAGTTGGTTAGACTCTCTCTTGTTGGAGATGATCATTGCCTGGCACTTGTCTGGCGCGAATGTTACTTGCCACTTATGAGCCCAAGCCTGGATGTTGTCCAGGTCTTGCTGAATGCGGGCTCAGACTGCTTCATTATCTGAGGGGTTACGAATGGAACTGAACACTGTGCAATCATCAGCGAACATCCCCATTTCTGACCTTATGATGGAGGGAAGGTCATTGATGAAGCAGCTGAAGATGGTTGGGCCTAGGACACTGCCCTGAGGATCTCCGGCAGCAATGTCCTGGGGTAAGCATCAACTGCCATCTGCCAGAAGAGCATTCCAAATATCTCCCACCCTTTGCGTGTAGAAGCATTTCCTAACTTCACTCCTGTACGTCCTGGCTCTAAATGTTAGGCTATGTCCCTGCGTCCTAGTATTAAAGTCTAGGAGACCTCCAAAAACAGTTACAAATGTCTCGGCTGACAGGAACAATAATCCAGCAACTAACCTGCAAATCCTGCATGGTCCCTTTAAATAGCACCAGTGGGTGGTCCTCCAGGCACTCTAAATCACGTTCAGACGGTCGGGGTTAAGACTGTGCGTTGAGTTGAGCGTTAAGTCCCAAAATGGTGTCAATCACTTTAAATCAGCGTTGCACACTGATTGAAGCCATTTTCTCACTTTACGTGATTCCAGCGTTCATTTGTTATCTGCGCCTGAGCTAACTCCAATACCAAGATGGAAACATCCGTGCGCATCCAAGACGCCATCTTGGATGTCGGAGAGGCCGTGTCGCTCTGAAAAAACGGGCGCTACACGGCCCAATTTAGCGCCTGATGTTTCCACTTGTGTGGGAAATGAAAACTAGAGGCCATAAATATAAGATAGTCACCAATAACTACTATAAGATAGTCACCAATAACTACTATAGGATAGTCACCAATAACTACTATAAGATAGACACCAATAACTACTATAAGATAGTCACCAATAACTACTATAAGGAATTCAGGAGAAACTTCTTTACTCAGAGAGTAGTTAGAATACGGAACTCGTTATGACGTGGATTGGCAGAGGCGAATAGTATAGATGCATTTAAGTGGAAATTAGTTAAACACGTGAGGGAGAAAGGAATAGATGGATATGTTGATAGGGTGAGATGAAGTAAGGTGGGAGGAGGCTCGTGTGAACCATAAACATCAGCATAGATCAGTTGGGACGAACGGCCTGTTTCTGCAAATACTATGTCAGCTATAACTGTGGGGATCGGAATGTCAGCAATAACTGGGGAAGTAGGCTGTCAGCAATAAATGGGAAAAGAGACTTTTTTTTTATTCGTTCACGGGATGTGGGCGTCACTGGCGAGGCCAGCATTTATTGCCCATCCCTAATTGCCCTCGAGAAGGTGGTGGTGAGCCGCCTTCTTGAACGGCTGCAGTCCGTAATAATTCGGAAGGAGAGTTTCAGTAACAACTGTGGGAATGACAGTGTCAGTAATAACTGGGAAGGAGAGTGTCAGCAATAACTGTGGGAAGGAGAGTGTCAGTAATAACTGGGGAAGGAGAGTATCAGTAATAACTGTGGAAGGAGAGTGTCAGTAATAACTGGGAAGGAGAGTGTCAGCAATAACTGTGGGAAGGAGAGTGTCAGTAATAACTGGGGAAGGAGAGTATCAGTAATAACTGTGGAAGGAGAGTGTCAGTAATAAATGGGAAGGAGAGTGTCAGTAATAACTGGGGAAGGAGAGTGTACTTAATAACTGGGGAAGGAGAGTATCAGTCATAACTGGGGAAGGAGAGTGTCATTAAAAAATGGGGAAGGAGAGTGTCAGTAATAACTGGGGAATGAGAGTGTCAGTAAAAAATGGGGCAGAGTATCAGTAATAATTGCGGAACCAGGCTTCAGTAATAACTGGGGAAGGAGAGTGTCAGTAATAACTGGGGAAGGAGAGTGTCAGTAATAACTGCGGAAACAGAATGCCAGTACTAATTGTGGAAGGGGTGTGCCAGTACTAACTGGGGAAGGAGAGTGCCAGTAATAACTGGGGAGGAAGCTGTCAGCAATAAATGGGGAAGGAGAGTGTCAGTAAAAACTGGAGAAGGAGACTGTCAGTAATAACTGGGGAAGGAGACTGTCAGTAATAACTGGGGAAGGAGACTGTCAGTAATAACTGGGGAAGGAGAGTGTCAGTAACAACTGGGGAAGAATAGTGTCAGTCATAACTGGAGAAGGAGAGTGTCAGTGACAACTGGGGAAGGAGAGTGTCAGTAATAACTGCAGAGTAATGACTCAGTAATAACTGGGGAAGGAGAGTGTCAGTAATATCTGGGGAAGGAGCGTTTCAGTGATAACTGGGGAAGGAGAGTATCAGTAATAACTGGGGGAGGAGAGTGTCAGTACAAACTGGGGAAGGAGAGTGTCAGTAATAACTGGGCAAGGTGACTGTCATTAATAACTGTGGAAGGAGAGTATCAGTATTAACTGGGGAAGAAGACTGTCAGTAGTAACTGGGGAAGGAGAGTGTCAGTAATAACTGGGGAAGCAGAGTGTCAGTAATAACCGGGGAAGGAGAGTGTCAGTAAAAACTGGGGAAGGAGACTTTCAGTAATAACTGGGGAAGGAGAGCGTCAGTAATAACTGAGGAAGCAGAGTGTCAGTAATAACCGGGGAAGGAGAGTGTCAGTAATAACTGGGGAAGGAGAGTGTCATTAATAACTGGGGAAGGAGAGTGTCATTAATATCTGGGGAAGGAGAGTATCAGTATTAACTGGGGAAGGAGAGTTTCAGTGATAACTGGGGAAGGAGACTGTCAATAATAAATGGGGAAGGAGAGTGTCGGTAAAAACTGTGGAAGGAGAGTTTCAGTCATAATTGGGGAAGGAGAGTGTCAGTAATAACTGGGGAAGGAGAGTGTCAGTAATAACTGGTGAGGAGGCTGTCAGCAATGAACGGGGAAGTAGAGTGTCAGTAATAACTGGAGAAGGAGTGTGGCAGTAATAACGGGAAGGAGAGTGTCAGTAATAACTGTGGAAGGAGACTGTCAGCAATAACTGGGGAAGGAGAGTGTCGTTAATAATTGGGAAAGGAGAGTAATAACTAGGGAAGGAGCGTGTCAGTAATAACTGAGGAAGGAGACTGTCAGTCGTAACTGGGGAAGGAGAGTGTCAGGAACAACTGGGGAAGCAGAGGGTCAGTAACAACTGGGGAAGGAGAGTGAAATTAATAACTGGGGAAGGTGAGTGTCAGTAATAACTGGGGAAAGAGTGTCCTTAATAACTGGGGAACGAGAGTGTCATTACCAACTGGGGAAGGAGCGTTTCAGTGAAAACTGGGGAAGGAGAGTGTCATTACTAACTGGGGAAGGAGAGTGTCAGTAATAACCGGGCAAGGCGACTGTCATTAATAACTGGGGAAGGAGAGTGTCAGTAATAACTGAGGAAGGAGACTGTCAGTCGTAACTGGGGAAGGAGAGTGTCAGTAATAACTGAGGAAGGAGAGTGTCAGTAATAACTGAGGAAGGAGACTGTCAGTCGTAACTGGGGAAGGAGAGTGTCAGGAACAACTGGGGAAGGAGAGTGTCAGTAAAAACTGTGGAAGGAGAGTTTCAGTAATAACTGGGGAAGGAGAGTGTCATTAATGACTGGGGAAGGGGTGTGCCAGGACTAACTGGGGAAGGAGAGTGCCAGTAATAACTGGGGAAGGAGAGTGTCAGTAATAACTGTGCAAGGAGAGTGTCAGTAATAACTGGGGAAGGAGAGTGTCAGTAATAACTGGGGAAGGAGAGTGTCAGTAATAACTGGGGAAGCAGAATGTCAGGAAGAACTGGGGAAGGAGAGTTTCAGTGATAACTGGGGAAGGAGAGTGTCAGTAATAACTGGGGAAGGAGAGTGTCAGTACTAACTGGGGAAGGAGAGTGTCATTAATGACTGGGGAAGGGGTGTGCCAGTACTAACTGGGGAAGGAGAGTGCCAGTAATAACTGGGGAAGGAGAGTTTCAGTAATAACTGGGGAAGGAGAGTGTCAGTAATAACTGGGGAAGAGGAGTGTCATTAATGACTGGGGAAGGGGTGTGCCAGTACTAACTGGGGAAGGAGAGTGCCAGTAATAACTGGGGAGGAGGCTGTCAGCAATAAATGGGGAAGGAGAGTGTCAGTAAAATCTGGAGAAGGAGAGTGGCAGTAATAACGGGAAATGGAATGTCAGTAATAACTGGGGAAGGAGACTGTCAGTAATAACTGGGGAAGGAGACTGTCAGTCATAACTGGAGAAGGAGAGTGTCAGTGAAAAATGGGGAAGCAGAGTGTCAGTAATAACTGTGGAGGAGACTGTCAATAATAACTGCAGAGTAATGACTCAGTAATAACTGGGGAAGGAGAGTGTCATTAATATCTGGGGAAGGAGAGTGTCAGTAATAACTGTGCAAGGAGAGTGTCAGTAATAACTGGGGAAGGAGAGTGTCAGTAATAACTGGGGAAGGACAATGTCAGTAATAACTGGGGAAGCAGAATGTCAGTAATAACTGGGGAAGGAGAGTATCAGTATTAACTGGGGAAGGAGACTGTCAGTAGTAACTGGGGAAGGAGAGTGTCAGTAATAACTGGGGAAGGAGAGTGTCAGTAATAACCGGGGAAGGAGACTGTCAGTAGTAACTGGGGAAGGAGACTGTCAGTAGTAACTGGGGAAGGAGAGTTTCAGTGATAACTGGGGAAGGAGAGTGTCAGTAATAACTGGGGAAGGAGAGTGTCAGTAATAACTGCAGAGTAATGACTCAGTAATAACTGGGGAAGGAGAGTGTCATTCATATCTGGGGAAGGAGAGCGTCAGTAATAACTGTGCAAGGAGAGTGTCCGTAATAACTGGGTAAGGAGAGTGTCAGTAATAACTGGGGAAGGAGAGTGTCAGTAGTATTTGGGAAAGGAGAGTGTCAGTGACAACTGGGGAAGGAGAGTGTCAGTAACAACTGGGGAAGGAGCGTTTCAGTGATAACTGGGGAAGGAGAGTATCAGTAATAACTGGGGAAGGAGAGTGTCAGTAATAACTGGGGAAGGAGCGTTTCAGTGATAACTGGGGAAGGAGAATATCAGTACTAACTGGGGAAGGAGAGTGTAAGTAATAACTGGGGAAGGAGCGTTTCAGTGATAACTGGGGAAGGAGAGTATCAGTAATAACTGGGGAAGGAGAATGTCGCTACTAACTGGGGAAGGAGACTGTCAGTAATAACTGGGCAAGGTGACTGTCATTAATAACTGTGGAAGGAGAGTATCAGTATGAACTGGGGAAGGAGACTGTCAGTAGTAACTGGGGAAGGAGAGTGTCAGTAATAACTGGGGAAGGAGAGTGTCAGTAATAACCGGGGAAGGAGAGTGTCAGTAAAAACTGGGGAAGGAGAGTGTCAGTAATAACTGGGGAAGGAGAGTGTCAGTAATAACTGGGGAAGGAGAGTGTCAGTAACAACCGGGGAAGGAGAATGTCAGTAATAACTGGGGAAGGAGAGTTTCAGTGATAACTGGGGAAGGAGAGTGTCAGTAATAACTGGGGAAGGAGAGTGTCAGTAATAACTGCAGAGTAATGACTCAGTAATAACTGGGGAAGGAGAGTGTCATTAATATCTGGGGAAGGAGAGTGTCAGTAATAATTGTGCAAGGAGACTGTCAGTAATAACTGGGGAAGGAGAGTGTCAGTAATAACTGTGGAAGGAGAATGTCAGTAATAACTGGGGAAGGAGAGTTTCAGTAATAACTGGGGAAGGAGAGTGTCGGTAATAACTGGGAAAGGAGCGTTTCAGTGATAACTGGGGAAGGAGAGTATCACTAATAACTGGGGAAGGAGATTGTCAGTAATAACTGGGAAAGGAGCGTTTCAGTGATAACTGGGGAAGGAGAGTATCAGTTATAACTGAGGAAGGAGAGTGTCAGTATTAACTGGGGAAGAAGCGTTTCAGTGATAACTGGGGAAGCAGAGTATCAGTACTAACTGGGGAAGGAGAGTGTCAGTAATCACTGGGGTAGGAGCGTTTCAGTGATAACTGGGGAAGGAGAGTATCAGTAATAACTGGGGAAGGAGAGTGTCAGTAATAACTGGGGAAAGAGACTGTCAGTAATAACTGCGGAAGGAGAGTATCAGTAATAACTGGGGAAGGAGAGTGTCAGTAATAACTGGGGAAGGAGCGTTTCAGTGATAACTGGGGAAGGAGAGTATCAGTACTAACTGGGGAAGGAGAGTGTCAGTAATAACTGGGGAAGGAGCGTTTCAGTGATAACTGTGGAAGGAGAGTATCAGTAATAACTGGGGAAGGAGAGTGTCAGTACTAACTGGGGAAGGAGAGTGTCAGTAATAACTGGGCAAGGTGACTGTCATTAATAACTGTGGAAGGAGAGTATCAGTATTAACTGGGGAAGGAGACTGTCAGTCGTAACTGGGGAAGGAGAGTGTCAGTAATAACTGGGGAAGGAGAGTGTCAGTAATAACCGGGGAAGGAGAGTGTCAGTAATAACTGGGGAAGGAGAGTGTCAGTAGTATTTGGGAAAGGAGAGTGTCAGTGACAACTGGGGAAGGAGAGTGTCAGTAACAACTGGGGAAGGAGATTGTCAGTAATAACCGAGGAAGGAGAGTGTCAGTAAAAACTGGGGAAGGAGAGTTTCAGTGATAACTGGGGAAGGAGAGTATCAGTAATAACTGGGGAAGGAGAGTGTCAGTAATAACTGGGGAAGGAGCGTTTCAGTGATAACTGGGGAAGGAGAATATCAGTACTAACTGGGGAAGGAGAGTGTAAGTAATAACTGGGGAAGGAGCGTTTCAGTGATAACTGGGGAAGGAGAGTGTCAGTAAAAACTGGGGAAGGAGAGTGTCATTAATATCTGGGGAAGGAGAGTGTCAGTAACAACTGGGGAAGGATAGTGTCAGTAATAACTGGGGAAGGAGAGTGTCAGTAGTATTTGGGAAAGGAGAGTGTCAGTGACAACTGGGGAAGGAGAGTGTCAGTAACAACTGGGGAAGGAGATTGTCAGTAATAACCGAGGAAGGAGAGTGTCAGTAAAAACTGGGGAAGGAGAGTGTCAGTAATAACCGGGGAAGGAGAGTGTCAGTAATAACTGGGGAAGGAGAGTGTCAGTAATAACTGGGGAAGGAGCGTTTCAGTGATAACTGGGGAAGGAGAATATCAGTACTAACTGGGGAAGGAGAGTGTCAGTAATAACTGGGGAAGGAGCGTTTCAGTGATAACTGGGGAAGGAGAGTATCAGTAATAACTGGGGAAGGAGAGTGTCGCTACTAACTGGGGAAGGAGAGTATCAGTATGAACTGGGGAAGGAGACTGTCAGTAGTAACTGGGGAAGGAGAGTGTCAGTAATAACTGGGGAAGGAGAGTGTCAGTAATAACCGGGGAAGGAGAGTGTCAGTAAAAACTGGGGAAGGAGAGTGTCAGTAACAACCGGGGAAGGAGAGTGTCAGTAAAAACTGGGGAAGGAGAATGTCAGTATAACTGGGGAAGGAGAGTTTCAGTGATAACTAGGGAAGGAGAGTGTCAGTAATAACTGGGGAAGGAGAGTGTCAGTAATAACTGCAGAGTAATGACTCAGTAATAACTGGGGAAGGAGAGTGTCATTAATATCTGGGGAAGGAGAGTGTCAGTAATAATTGTGCAAGGAGACTGTCAGTAATAACTGGGGAAGGAGAGTGTCAGTAATAACTGTGGAAGGAGAATGTCAGTAATAACTGGGGAAGGAGAGTTTCAGTAATAACTGGGGAAGGAGAGTGTCGCTAATAACTGGGAAAGGAGCGTTTCAGTGATAACTGGGGAAGGAGAGTATCACTAATAACTGGGGAAGGAGAGTGTCAGTAATAACTGGGAAAGGAGCGTTTCAGTGATAACTGGGGAAGGAGAGTATCAGTTATAACTGAGGAAGGAGAGTGTCAGTATTAACTGGGGAAGAAGCGTTTCAGTGATAACTGGGGAAGCAGAGTATCAGTACTAACTGGGGAAGGAGAGTGTCAGTAATCACTGGGGTAGGAGCGTTTCAGTGATAACTGGGGAAGGAGAGTATCAGTAATAACTGGGGAAGGAGAGTGTCAGTAATAACTGGGGAAAGAGACTGTCAGTAATAACTGGGGAAGGAGAGTATCAGTAATAACTGGGGAAGGAGAGTGTCAGTAATAACTGGGGAAGGAGCGTTTCAGTGATAACTGGGGAAGGAGAGTATCAGTACTAACTGGGGAAGGAGAGTGTCAGTAATAACTGGGGAAGGAGCGTTTCAGTGATAACTGTGGAAGGAGAGTATCAGTAATAACTGGGGAAGGAGAGTGTCAGTACTAACTGAGGAAGGAGAGTGTCAGTAATAACTGGGCAAGGTGACTGTCATTAATAACTGTGGAAGGAGAGTATCAGTATTAACTGGGGAAGGAGACTGTCAGTCGTAACTGGGGAAGGAGAGTGTCAGTAATAACTGGGGAAGGAGAGTGTCAGTAATAACCGGGGAAGGAGAGTGTCAGTAAAAACTGGGGAAGGAGAGTGTCATTAATATCTGGGGAAGGAGAGTGTCAGTAACAACTGGGGAAGGATAGTGTCAGTAATAACTGGGGAAGGAGAGTGTCAGTAGTATTTGGGAAAGGAGAGTGTCAGTGACAACTGGGGAAGGAGAGTGTCAGTAACAACTGGGGAAGGAGATTGTCAGTAATAACCGAGGAAGGAGAGTGTCAGTAAAAACTGGGGAAGGAGAGTGTCAGTAATAACCGGGGAAGGAGAGTGTCAGTAATAACTGGGGAAGGAGAGTGTCAGTAATAACTGGGGAAGGAGCGTTTCAGTGATAACTGGGGAAGGAGAATATCAGTACGAACTGGGGAAGGAGAGTGTAAGTAATAACTGGGGAAGGAGCGTTTCAGTGATAACTGGGGAAGGAGAGTATCAGTAATAACTGGGGAAGGAGAGTGTCGCTACTAACTGGGGAAGGAGAGTATCAGTATGAACTGGGGAAGGAGACTGTCAGTAGTAACTGGGGAAGGAGAGTGTCAGTAATAACTGGGGAAGGAGAGTGTCAGTAATAACCGGGGAAGGAGAGTGTCAGTAAAAACTGGGGAAGGAGAGTGTCAGTAACAACCGGGGAAGGAGAGTGTCAGTAAAAACTGGGGAAGGAGAATGTCAGTATAACTGGGGAAGGAGAGTTTCAGTGATAACTAGGGAAGGAGAGTGTCAGTAATAACTGGGGAAGGAGAGTGTCAGTAATAACTGCAGAGTAATGACTCAGTAATAACTGGGGAAGGAGAGTGTCATTAATATCTGGGGAAGGAGAGTGTCAGTAATAATTGTGCAAGGAGACTGTCAGTAATAACTGGGGAAGGAGAGTGTCAGTAATAACTGTGGAAGGAGAATGTAAGTAATAACTGGGGAAGGAGAGTTTCAGTAATAACTGGGGAAGGAGAGTGTCGCTAATAACTGGGAAAGGAGCGTTTCAGTGATAACTGGGGAAGGAGAGTATCACTAATAACTGGGGAAGGAGAGTGTCAGTAATAACTGGGAAAGGAGCGTTTCAGTGATAACTGGGGAAGGAGAGTATCAGTTATAACTGGGGAAGGAGAGTGTCAGTATTAACTGGGGAAGAAGCGTTTCAGTGATAACTGGGGAAGCAGAGTATCAGTACTCACTGGGGAAGGAGAGTGTCAGTAATCACTGGGGTAGGAGCGTTTCAGTGATAACTGGGGAAGGAGAGTATCAGTAATAACTGGGGAAGGAGAGTGTCAGTAATAACTGGGGAAAGAGACTGTCAGTAATAACTGGGGAAGGAGAGTATCAGTAATAACTGGGGAAGGAGAGTGTCATTAAAAAATGGGGAAGGAGAGTGTCAGTAATAACTGGGGAATGAGAGTGTCAGTAAAAAATGGGGCAGAGTATCAGTAATAATTGCGGAACCAGGCTTCAGTAATAACTGGGGAAGGAGAGTGTCAGTAATAACTGGGGATGGAGAGTGTCAGTAATAACTGCGGAAACAGAATGCCAGTACTAATTGGGGAAGGGGTGTGCCAGTACTAACTGGGGAAGGAGAGTGCCAGTAATAACTGGGGAGGAAGCTGTCAGCAATAAATGGGGAAGGAGAGTGTCAGTAAAAACTGGAGAAGGAGACTGTCAGTAATAACTGGGGAAGGAGACTGTCAGTAATAACTGGGGAAGGAGACTGTCAGTAATAACTGGGGAAGGAGAGTGTCAGTAACAACTGGGGAAGAATAGTGTCAGTCATAACTGGAGAAGGAGAGTGTCAGTGAAAAATGTGGAAGCAGAGTGTCAGTAATAACTGCAGAGTAATGACTCAGTAATAACTGGGGAAGGAGAGTGTCAGTGACAACTGGGGAAGGAGAGTGTCAGTAATAACTGCAGAGTAATGACTCAGTAATAACTGGGGAAGGAGAGTGTCAGTAATATCTGGGGAAGGAGCGTTTCAGTGATAACTGGGGAAGGAGAGTATCAGTAATAACTGGGGGAGGAGAGTGTCAGTACAAACTGGGGAAGGAGAGTGTCAGTAATAACTGGGCAAGGTGACTGTCATTAATAACTGTGGAAGGAGAGTATCAGTATTAACTGGGGAAGAAGACTGTCAGTAGTAACTGGGGAAGGAGAGTGTCAGTAATAACTGGGGAAGCAGAGTGTCAGTAATAACCGGGGAAGGAGAGTGTCAGTTAAAAACTGGGGAAGGAGACTTTCAGTAATAACTGGGGAAGGAGAGCGTCAGTAATAACTGAGGAAGCAGAGTGTCAGTAATAACCGGGGAAGGAGAGTGTCAGTAATAACTGGGGAAGGAGAGTGTCATTAATAACTGGGGAAGGAGAGTGTCATTAATATCTGGGGAAGGAGAGTATCAGTATTAACTGGGGAAGGAGAGTGTCAGTAATAACTGGGGAAGGAGAGTGTCAGTAATAACCGGGGAAGGAGAGTGTCAGTAAAAACTGGGGAAGGAGAGTGTCAGTAACAACCGGGGAAGGAGAGTGTCAGTAAAAACTGGGGAAGGAGAATGTCAGTAATAACTGGGGAAGGAGAGTTTCAGTGATAACTGGGGAAGGAGAGTGTCAGTAATAACTGGGGAAGGAGAGTGTCAGTAATAACTGCAGAGTAATGACTCAGTAATAACTGGGGAAGGAGAGTGTCATTAATATCTGGGGAAGGAGAGTGTCAGTAATAATTGTGCAAGGAGACTGTCAGTAATAACTGGGGAAGGAGAGTGTCAGTAATAACTGTGGAAGGAGAATGTCAGTAATAACTGGGGAAGGAGAGTTTCAGTAATAACTGGGGAAGGAGAGTGTCGGTAATAACTGGGAAAGGAGCGTTTCAGTGATAACTGGGGAAGGAGAGTATCACTAATAACTGGGGAAGGAGAGTGTCAGTAATAACTGGGAAAGGAGCGTTTCAGTGATAACTGGGGAAGGAGAGTATCAGTTATAACTGAGGAAGGAGAGTGTCAGTATTAACTGGGGAAGAAGCGTTTCAGTGATAACTGGGGAAGCAGAGTATCAGTACTAACTGGGGAAGGAGAGTGTCAGTAATCACTGGGGTAGGAGCGTTTCAGTGATAACTGGGGAAGGAGAGTATCAGTAATAACTGGGGAAGGAGAGTGTCAGTAATAACTGGGGAAAGAGACTGTCAGTAATAACTGGGGAAGGAGAGTATCAGTAATAACTGGGGAAGGAGAGTGTCAGTAATAACTGGGGAAGGAGCGTTTCAGTGATAACTGGGGAAGGAGAGTATCAGTACTAACTGGGGAAGGAGAGTGTCAGTAATAACTGGGGAAGGAGCGTTTCAGTGATAACTGTGGAAGGAGAGGATCAGTAATAACTGGGGAAGGAGAGTGTCAGTACTAACTGGGGAAGGAGAGTGTCAGTAATAACTGGGCAAGGTGACTGTCATTAATAACTGTGGAAGGAGAGTATCAGTATTAACTGGGGAAGGAGACTGTCAGTCGTAACTGGGGAAGGAGAGTGTCAGTAATAACTGGGGAAGGAGAGTGTCAGTAATAACTGGGGAAGGAGAGTGTCAGTAATAACTGCAGAGTAATGACTCAGTAATAACTGGGGAAGGAGAGTGTCATTAATATCTGGGGAAGGAGAGTGTCAGTAATAATTGTGCAAGGAGACTGTCAGTAATAACTGGGGAAGGAGAGTGTCAGTAATAACTGGGGAAGGAGAGTGTCAGTAAAAACTGGGGAAGGAGAGTGTCAGTAACAACCGGGGAAGGAGAGTGTCAGTAAAAACTGGGGAAGGAGAATGTCAGTATAACTGGGGAAGGAGAGTTTCAGTGATAACTAGGGAAGGAGAGTGTCAGTAATAACTGGGGAAGGAGAGTGTCAGTAATAACTGCAGAGTAATGACTCAGTAATAACTGGGGAAGGAGAGTGTCATTAATATCTGGGGAAGGAGAGTGTCAGTAATAATTGTGCAAGGAGACTGTCAGTAATAACTGGGGAAGGAGAGTGTCAGTAATAACTGTGGAAGGAGAATGTCAGTAATAACTGGGGAAGGAGAGTTTCAGTAATAACTGGGGAAGGAGAGTGTCGCTAATAACTGGGAAAGGAGCGTTTCAGTGATAACTGGGGAAGGAGAGTATCACTAATAACTGGGGAAGGAGAGTGTCAGTAATAACTGGGAAAGGAGCGTTTCAGTGATAACTGGGGAAGGAGAGTATCAGTTATAACTGGGGAAGGAGAGTGTCAGTATTAACTGGGGAAGAAGCGTTTCAGTGATAACTGGGGAAGCAGAGTATCAGTACTCACTGGGGAAGGAGAGTGTCAGTAATCACTGGGGTAGGAGCGTTTCAGTGATAACTGGGGAAGGAGAGTATCAGTAATAACTGGGGAAGGAGAGTGTCAGTAATAACTGGGGAAAGAGACTGTCATTAATAACTGGGGAAGGAGAGTATCAGTAATAACTGGGGAAGGAGAGTGTCATTAAAAAATGGGGAAGGAGAGTGTCATTAATAACTGGGGAAGGAGAGTGTCATTAATATCTGGGGAAGGAGAGTATCAGTAATAACTGGGGGAGGAGAGTGTCAGTACAAACTGGGGAAGGGAAGTGTCATTAATAACTGGGGAAGGAGAGTATCAGTATTAACTGGGGAAGGAGAGTGTCAGTAATAACTGGGGACGGAGAGTATCAGTAATCACTGGGGAAGGAGAGTGTCAGTAATAACTGGGGAAGGAGAGTGTCAGTAATAACTGGGGAAGGAGAGTGTTATTAATAAATGGGGAAGAAGATTGTCAGTCATAACTCGGGAAGGGGAGTGTCAGTTCTAACTGGGGAAGGAGAGTGTCTGTAATAACTGGGGAAGGACAGTGTCATTAATAACTGGGGAAGGAGTGTGTCAGTAATAACTGGGGAAGGAGACTGTCAGTAAAAACTGGGGAAGGAGAGTTTCAGTAATAACTGGGGAAGGAGAGTGTCAGTCATGAATTTGGAAGGAGAGTGTCAGTAATAACTGCGGAAACAGAATGCCACGACTAACGGGGAATGGGGTGTGCCAGTACTAACTAGGGAAAGAGAGTGCCAGTAATAACTGTGGAAGGAGAGTATCGGTATTGTATGGGGATGGAGACTGTCAGTAATAACTGGGGAAGGAGAGTGTCAGTAATAACTGAGGAAGGAGACTGTCAGTCGTAACTGGGGAAGAAGAGTGTCAGTAATAACTGGGGAAGGAGAGTATCAGTATTCACTGGTGAAGGAGAGTGTCAGTAATAACTGGGGAAGCAGAGTGTCGGTAATAACTGGGGAAGGGGAGTGTCAGTAGTAACTGGGAAAGGAGAGTGTCAGTAATAACTGGGGAAGGAGAGTGTCAGTAATAACTGGGGAAGGAGCGCTTCAGTGATAACTGGGGAA
This sequence comes from Heptranchias perlo, assembly GCF_035084215.1. Classification (NCBI taxonomy): domain Eukaryota; kingdom Metazoa; phylum Chordata; class Chondrichthyes; order Hexanchiformes; family Hexanchidae; genus Heptranchias; species Heptranchias perlo. Next base: position 1,008,697 of record NC_090363.1, read on the forward strand.
GGAGAGTGTCAGTAATATCTGCGGAAGGAGAATGTCATTACGAACTGGGGAAGGAGAGTGTCAGTATAAACTGGGGAAGGGGAGTGTCAGTAATATCTGCGGAAGGAGAGTGTCATTACGAACTGGGGAAGGAGACTGTCAGTAGTAACTTGAGAAGTAGAGTGTCATTACTAACTGGGGAAGGAGAGTGTCGGTAATAACTGGGGAAGGGGAGTGTCAGTCGTAACTAGGAAAGGAGAGTGTCAGTAATAACTGGGGAAGGAGAGTGTCAGGAATAACTGGGGAAGGAGAGTGTCGGTAATAACTGGGGAAGGGGAGTGTCAGTCGTAACTGGGAAAGGAGAGTGTCATAAATAACTGGGGAAGGGGAGTGTCAGTAATAACTGGGGATGGAGAGTGTCAGTACTAACTGGGGAAGGAGAGTGTCAGTAATATCTGGGCAAGGTGACTGTCATTAATAACTGTGGAAGGAGAGTGTCAGTATTAACTGGGGAAGGAGACTGTCAGTCGTAACTGGGGAAGGAGAGTGTCAGTAATAACTGGGGAAGGACAGTGTCAGTAATAACTGTGGAAGGAGAGTGTCAGTAATAACTGTGGAAGGAGAGTGTCAGTAATAACTGGGGAAGGAGAGTGTCAGTAATAACTGGGGAAGGAGCGTTTCAGTGATAACTGGGGAAGGAGAGTGTCAGTACTAACTGGGCAAGGTGACTGTCATTAATAACTGTGGAAGGAGAGTATCAGTGTTAACTGGGGAAGGAGACTGTCAGTAGTAACTGGAAAAGTAGAGTGTCATTACTAACTGGGGAAGGAGAGTGTCAGTAATAACTGGGGAAGGAGAGTGTCAGTAATAACTGGGGAATGAGAGTGTCAGTAAAAACTGGGGAAGGAGAGTGTCATTACTAACTGGGGAAGGAGAATGTCATTAATGCCTGGGGAAGGAGAGTGTCAGTAGTAACTGGGAAAGGAGAGTGTCAGTAATAACTGGGGAAGGAGAGTGTCAGTGATAACTGGGGAAGGAGAGTGTCAGTAATAACTGGGGAAGGAGAGTGTCAGTAATAACTGGGGAAGGAGAGTGTCAGTAATAACTGGGGAAGGAGAGTGTCAGTGATAACTGGGGAAGGAACGTTTCAGTGATAACTGGGGAAGGAGAGTGTCAGTCGTAACGGGGAAAGGAGAGTGTCAGTAATAACTGGGGAAGGAGAGTGTCAGTACTAACTGGGGAAGGAGAGTGTCAGTAATATCTGGGCAAGGTGACTGTCATTAATAACTTGGAAGGAGAGTATCAGTATTAACTGGGGAAGGAGACTGTCAGTGATAACTGAGGAAGGAGACTGTCAGTCGTAACTGGGGAAGGAGAGTGTCAGTAATAACTGGGAAACGAGAGTGTCAATAATAACTGGGGAAGGAGCGTTTCAGTGATAACTGGGGAAGGAGAGTGTCAGTTATAACTGGGAAAGGAGAGTGTCAGTAATAACTGAGGAAGCAGATTGTCAGTAAAAACTGGGGAAGGAGAGTTTCAGTAATAACTGGGGAAGGAGAGTGTCAGTAATAACTGGGGAATGGGAGTGTCATTAATAACTGGGGAAGGAGACTATCTGTATTCATTGGGGAAGGAGAGTGTCAGTAATAACTGGAGCAGGAGAGTGTCAGTAATAACTGGGGAAGGAGAGTGTCAGTAATAAATGGGGAAGGAGAGTGTCAGTAAAAACTTGGGAACGTGAGTTTCAGTAATAACTGGGGAAGGAGAGTGTCATTAATAACTGGGGAAGGGGAGTGTCAGTAATAACTGGGGAAGGAGAGTGTCAGTAATAACTGGGGAAGGAGAGTGTCAGTAATAACTGGGGAAGGAGAGTGTCAGTAATAACTGGGGAAGGAGAGTGTCAGTCCTAACTGGGGAAGGAGAGTGTCAGTAATATCTGGGAAAGGTGACTGTCATTAATAACTGTGGAAGGAGACTATCAGTATTAACTGAGGAAGGAGACTGTCAGTCGTAACTGGGGAAGGAGAGTGTCAGTAATAACTGGGGAAGGAGAGTGTCAGTAAAAAACTCGGGAAGGAGAGTTTCAGTCACAACTGGGGAAGGAGAGTGTCAGCAATAACTGGGGAAGGAGAGTGTCAGTAATAACTGGGGAAGGAGAGTGTCAGTAATAACTGGGGAAGGAGAGTGTCAGTAATAACTGGGGAAGGAGAGTGTCATTACTAACTGGGGAAGGAGAGTGTCAGTGATAACTTGGGAAGGAGAGTGTCATTACTAACTAGAGAAGGAGAGTGTCAGTAATAACTGGGGAAGGAGCGTTTCAGTGATAACTGGGCAAGGAGAGTGTCAGCAATAACTGGGGAAGGAGAGTGTCAGTAATAACTGGGGAAGGGGAGTGTCATTAATAACTGGGGATGGAGAGTGTCAGTAATAACTGGGGAAGGAGAGTGTCATTAATAACTGGGGAAGGGGAGTGTCAGTAATAACTGGTGATGGAGAGTGTCAGTACTAACTGGGGAAGGAGAGTGTCAGTAAAAACTGGGGAAGGGGAGTGTCAGTAATATCTGCGGAAGGAGAGTGTCATTACTAACTGGGGAAGGAGAGTGTCGGTAATAACTGGGGAAGGGGAGTGTCAGTCGTAACTGGGAAAGGAGAGTGTCAGTAATAACTGGGGAAGGAGAGTGTCAGGAATAACTGGGGAAGGAGAGTGTCAGTAATAACTGTGGAAGGAGAGTGTCAGTAATAACTGGGGAAGGAGCGTTTCAGTGATAACTGGGGAAGGAGAGTGTCAGTACTAACTGGGGAACGAGAGTGTCAGTAATAACTGGGCAAGGTGACTGTCATTAATAACTGTGGAAGGAGAGTATCAGTATTAACTGGGGAAGGAGACTGTCAGTCGTAACTGGGGAAGGAGAGTGTCAATAATAACTGGGGAAGGACAGTGTCAGTAATAACTGTGGAAGGAGAGTGTCAGTAATAACTGTGGAAGGAGAGTGTCAGTAATAACTGGGGAAGGAGAGTGTCAGTAATAACTGGGGAAGGAGCGTTTCAGTGATAACTGGGGAAGGAGAGTGTCAGTACTAACTGGGGAACGAGAGTGTCAGTAATAACTGGGCAAGGTGACTGTCATTAATAACTGTGGAAGGAGAGTATCAGTGTTAACTGGGGAAGGAGACTGTCAGTAGTAACTGGAAAAGTAGTGTCATTACTAACTGGGGAAGGAGAGTGTCAGTAATAACTGGGGAAGGAGAGTGTCAGTAATACTGGGGAATGAGAGTGTCAGTAAAAACTGGGGAAGGAGAGTGTCATTACTAACTGGGGAAGGAGAATGTCATTAATGCCTGGGGAAGGAGAGTGTCAGTAGTAACTGGGAAAGGAGAGTGTCAGTAATAACTGGGGAAGGAGAGTGTCAGTGATAACTGGGGAAGGAGAGTGTCAGTAATAACTGGGGAAGGAGAGTGTCAGTAATAACTGGGGAAGGAGAGTGTCAGTAATAACTGGGGAAGGTGACTGTCATTAATAACTTGGAATGAGAGTATCAGTATTAACTGGGGAAGGAGACTGTCAGTGATAACTGAGGAAGGAGACTGTCAGTCGTAACTGGGGAAGGAGAGTGTCAGTAATAACTGGGAAACGAGAGTGTCAATAATAACTGGGGAAGTAGCGTTTCAGTGATAACTGGGGAAGGAGAGTGTCAGTAATAACTGGGGAAGGAGAGTGTCAGTAATAACTGGGGAAGGGGAGTGTCATTAATAACTGGGGAAGGAGACTATCTGTATTCATTGGGAAAGGAGAGTGTCAGTAATAACTGGAGAAGGAGAGTGTCAGTAATAACTGGGGAAGGAGAGTGTCAGTCATAACTGGGGAAGGAGAGTGTCAGTAAAAACTTGGGAACGTGAGTTTCAGTAATAACTGGGGAAGGAGAGTGTCATTAATAACTGGGGAAGGGGAGTGTCAGTAATAACTGGGGATGGAGAGTGTCAGTCCTAACTGGGGAAGGAGAGTGTCAGTAATATCTGGGAAAGGTGACTGTCATTAATAACTGTGGAAGGAGAATATCAGTATTAACTGGGGAAGGAGACTGTCAGTAGTAACTGGGGAAGGAGAGTGTCAGTAATAACTGAGGAAGGAGACTGTCAGTCGTAACTGGGGAAGGAGAGTGTCAGTAATAACTGGGGAAGGACAGTGTCAGTAATAACTGTGGAAGGAGAGTGTCAGTAAAAAACTGGGGAAGGAGAGTTTCAGTAATAACTGGGGAAGGAGAGTGTCAGCAATAACTGGGGAAGGAGAGTGTCAGTAATAACTGGGGAAGGAGAGTGTCAGTAATAACTGGGGAAGGAGAGTGTCAGTAAAAACTTGGGAACGTGAGTTTCAGTAATAACTGGGGAAGGAGACTGTCATTAATAACTGGGGAAGGGGAGTGTCAGTAATAACTGGAGATGGAGAGTGTCAGTACTAACTGGGGAAGGAGAGTGTCAGTAATTTCTGGGCAAGGTGACTGTCATTAATAACTGTGGAAGGAGAGTATCAGTATTAACTGGGGAAGGAGACTGTCAGTAGTAACTGGGGAAGGAGAGTATCAGTCATAACTGAGGAAGGAGACTGTCAGTCGTAACTGGGGAAGGAGAGTGTCAGTAATAACTGGGGAAGGAGAGTGTCAGTAATAACTGGGGAAGGACAGTGTCAGTAATAACTGTGGAAGGAGAGTGTCAATAAAAAACTGGGGAAGGAGAGTTTCAGTAATAACTGGGGAAGGAGAGTGTCAGTATTCACTGGGGAAGGAGAGTATCAGTATTCACTGGGGAAGGAGAATGTCAGTAATAATTGGAGAAGGAGAGTGTCAGTAATAACTGGGGAAGAAGAGTGTCAGTAATAACTGGGGAAGAAGAGTGTCAGTAATAACTGGGGAAGCAGAGTGTCAGTAATAACTGGGGAAGGAGAGTGTCAGTGATAACTGGGGAAGGAGAGTGTTAGTACTAACTGGGGAAGGAGAGTGTCAGTAATAACTGGGCAAGGTGACTGTCATTAATAACTGTGGAAGGAGAGTATCATATTAACTGGGGAAGGAGACTGTCAGTAGTAACTGGAGAAGTAGAGTGTCATTACTAACTGGGGAAGGAGAGTGTCAGTAAAAACTGGGGAAGGAGAGTTTCAGTACTAACTGGGGAAGGAGAGTGTCAGTAATAACTGGGGAAGGAGAGTTTCAGTACTAACTGGGGAAGGAGAGTGTCAGTAATAACTGGGGAAGGAGAGTTTCAGTACTAACTGGGGAAGGAGAGTGTCAGTAATAACTGGGGAAGGGGCGTGTCATTAATAACTGGGGAAGGAGAGTATCAGTATTCACTGGGGAAGGAGATTGTGAGTAATAACTGGAGAAGGAGAGTGTCAGTAATAACTGGGGAAGGAGAGTGTCAGTAATAACTGGGGAAGAAGAGTGTCATTGCGAACTGGGGAAGGAGAGAATCAGTATTCACTGGGGAAGGAGAGTGTCAGTAATAACTGGGGAAGGAGAGTGTCAGTAATGACTGGGGAAGGAGAGTGTCAGTAAAAACTGGGGAAGGAGAGTGTCAGTAATAACTGGGGAAGGAGAGTGTCAGTAGTAACTGGGAAAGGAGAGTGGAATCATAGAATCAATGAAGTTTACAACATGGAAACAGGCCCTTCGGCCCAACATGTCCATGTCGCCCAGTTTATACCACTAAGCTAGTCCCAATTGCCTGCACTTGGCCCATATCCCTCTATACCCATCTTACCCATGTAACTGTCCAAATGCTTTTTAATAGACAAAATTGTACCCGCCTCTCCTACTGCCTCTGGCAGCTCGTTCCAGACACTCACCACCCTTTGAGTGAAAAAATTGCCCCTCTGGACCCTTTTGTATCTCTCCCCTCTCACCTTAAATCTATGCCCCCTCGTTATAGACTCCCCTACCTTTGGGAAAAGATTTTGACTATCGACCTTATCTATGCCCCTCATTATTTTATAGACTTCTATAAGATCACCCCGAAACCTCCTACTCTCCAGGGAAAAAAGTCTCAGCCTATCCAACCTCTCCCTATAAGTCAAACCATCAAGTCCCGGTAGCATCCTAGTAAATCTTTTCTGCACTCTTTCTCGTTTAATAATATCCTTTCTATAATAGGGTGACCAGAACTGTACACAGTATTCCAAGTGTGGCCTTACTAATGTCTTGTACAACTTCAACAAGACATCCCAACTCCTGTATTCAGTGTTCTGACCAATGAAACCAAGCATGCTGAATGCCTTCTTCACCACCCTATCCACCTGTGACTCCACTTTCAAGGAGCTATGAACCTGTACTCCTGGATCTCTTTGTTCTATAACTCTCCCCAATGCCCTACCATTAACGGAGTAGGTCCTGGCCCGATTCGATCTCCCAAAATGCATCACCTCACATTTATCTAAATTAAACTCCATCTGCCATTCATCGGCCCACTGGCCCAATTTATCAAGATCCCGTTGCAATCCTAGATAACCTTCTTCACTGTCCACAATGCCACCAATCTTGGTGTCATCTGCAAACTTACTAACCATGCTTCCTAAACACGCTGCAGCCATGGTGCGCCGGTGGTGAAGGGAGTGAATGTTTAGGGTGGTGGATGGGGTGCCAATCAAGCGGGCTGCTTTGTCCTGGATGGTGTCGAGCTTCTTGAGTGTTGTTGGAGCTGCACTCATCCAGGCAAGTGGAGAGTATTCCATCACACTCCTGACCTGTGCCTTGTAGATGGTGGAAAGGCTTTGGGGAGTCAGGAGGTGAGTCACTCGCCACAGAATACCCAGCCTCTGACCTGCTCTTGTAGCCACAGTATTTATATGGCTGATCCAGTTAAGTTTCTGGTCAATGGTGACCCCCAGGATGTTGATGGTGGGGTATTTGGCGATGGTAATGCCATTGAATGTCAAGGGGAGGTGGTTAGACTCTCTCTTGTTGGAAATGGTCGTTGCCTGGCACTTGTCTGGCGCGAATATTACTTGCGACTTATCAGCCCAAGCCTGGATGTTGTCCAGGTCTTGCTGCATGCGGGCATGGACTGCTTCATTATCTGAGGGGTTGCGAATGGAACTGAACACTGTGCAATCATCAGCGAACATCCCCATTTCTGACCTTATGATGGAGGGAAGGTCATTGATGAAGCAGCTGATGATGGTTGGGCCTAGGACACTGCCCTGAGGAACTCCTGCAGCAATGTCCTGGGGCTGAGATGATTGGCCTCCAACAACCACTGCCATCTTCCTTTGTGGAGATGCCGGTGATGGACTGGGGTTGACAATTGTAAACAAGCTTTCGGAGGCTTCCTCCTTCCTCAGGTAAATGTTTACCTGAGGAAGGAGGAAGCCTCCGAAAGCTTGTGAATTTAAAATAAAATTGCTGGACTATAACTTGGTGTTGTAAAATTGTTTACAATCTTCCTTTGTGCGAGGTATGACTCCAGCCACTGGAGAGTTTTCCCCCTGATTCCCATTGACTTCAATTTTACGAGGGCTCCTTGGTGTCACACTTGGTCAAATGCTGCCTTGATGTCAAGGGCAGTCACTCTCACCTCACCTCTGGAATTCAGCTCCTTTGTCCATGTTTGGACCAAGGCTGTAATGAGGTCTGGAGCCGAGTGGTCCTGGCGGAGCCCAAACTGAGCATCGGTGAGCAGGTTATTGGTGAGTAAGTGCTGCTTGTTAGCACTGTCGACGACACCTTCCATCACTTTGCTGATGATTGAGAGTAGCCTGATGGGGCGGTTGTTCAGGGTGGTTCCAATTCTCAGCCCAGTCAGCAGTAAAGGACGGACATGTGGTCTCAATTAGTCAGCAGTAAAGGACCTACATGTGGTCTCAATATTTCTGCAGTACGGAGATGGAAAAACTCAGCTACTGATGACTATTATCCATCAACCTCTGCTGGATGTCACGTGATGGAAGCCTCAATTATGATGCCCCCACAGTTGAATATCTAGGCTCACACATTAAGAATGATAACTTATGGAGGTGGTTTTAACCTAATGTTCTGGGCGTCAATCCCATGAGATTGAGTGGAATGCCGGTTTTACACCCTGCCCACTGACCTCACTGGAGAGTGAAATCGGGCGGGATGCAAAACCAGCATTGCATCCGATCCGGCCAGTGTCCCAGTGGCCGAGTTCAGTTAAATTTATCCGCATACAGTCCAAAATCTGGCCAATATTTTCACATGATCGAGGAGAAAAAACCATTCTTTGCAGACTCACAAATGGAGTAGGGACATGGGAAGCTCATGGTTTAGTGTGGGGGGGGGGATCGGGAGGGAGGGCAGATGGGGAACCATTGCGGGTTAATGGGGGGAAGGGAGAGAGTGGGGACGGGGAAAGATCGCGGGTTAGTGGGGGGGGAGTGGGGACGGGGAAAGATCGCAGGTTAGTGGGGGGGGGGGGAGTGGGGACGGGGGGAGATCGCGGGTTAGTGGGGGGGGAGTGGGGACGGGGAAAGATCGCAGGTTAGTTGGGGGGGGGGAGTGGGGACGGGGAGAGATCGCGGGTTAGTGGGGGGGGGAGTGGGGACGGGGAAAGATCGCAGGTTAGTGGGGGGGGGGGGAGTGGGGACGGGGGGAGATCGCGGGTTAGTGGGGGGGGAGTGGGGACGGGGAAAGATCGCGGGTTAGTGGGGGGGGAGTGGGGACGGGGAAAGATCGCAGGTTAGTGGGGGGGGGGGAGTGGGGACGGGGGGAGATCGCAGGTTAGTGGGGGGGGGGGGAGTGGGGACGGGGGGAGATCGCGGGTTAGTGGGGGGGGAGTGGGGACGGGGAAAGATCGCGGGTTAGTGGGGGGGGAGTGGGGACGGGGAAAGATCGCAGGTTAGTGGGGGGGGGGGAGTGGGGACGGGGGAGATCGCGGGTTAGTGGGGGGGGAGTGGGGACGGGGTGAGATCGCGGGTTAGTGGGGGGGGGGAGTGGGGACGGGGGGAGATCGCGGGTTAGTGGGGGGGGAGTGGGGACGGGGGGAGATCGCAGGTTAGTGGGGGGGGAGTGGGGACGGGGGGAGATCGCGGGTTAGTGGGGGGGGAGTGGGGACGGGGAGAGATCGCAGGTTAGTGGGGGGGGGGAGTGGGGACGGGGGGAGATCGCGGGTTAGTGGGGGGGGAGTGGGGACGGGGGGAGATCGCAGGTTAGTGGGGGGGGAGTGGGGACGGGGGAGATCGCGGGTTAGTGGGGGGGGAGTGGGGACGGGGGGAGATCGCGGGTTAGTGGGGGGGGAGTGGGGACGGGGAGAGATCGCAGGTTAGTGGGGGGGGGGAGTGGGGACGGGGGGAGATCGCAGGTTAGTGGGGGGGGGGAGTGGGGACGGGGAAAGATCGCAGGTTAGTGGGGGGGGAGTGGGGACGGGGAAAGATCGCAGGTTAGTGGGGGGGGGGAGTGGGGACGGGGAAAGATCGCAGGTTAGTGGGGGGGGGGAGTGGGGACGGGGAAAGATCGCAGGTTAGTGGGGGGGGAGTGGGGACGGGGGGAGATCGCAGGTTAGTGGGGGGGGGGGAGTGGGGACGGGGGGAGATCGCGGGTTAGTGGGGGGGGGGAGTGGGGACGGGGGGAGATCGCAGGTTAGTGGGGGGGGGGGAGTGGGGACGGGGGGAGATCGCAGGTTAGTGGGGGGGGGAGGGGGGACGGGGAAAGATCGCGGGTTAGTGGGGGGGGAGTGGGGACGGGGAGAGATCGCAGGTTAGTGGGGGGGGGGGAGTGGGGACGGGGGGAGATCGCAGGTTAGTGGGGGGGGGAGGGGGGACGGGGAAAGATCGCGGGTTAGTGGGGGGGGGAGTGGGGACGGGGAGAGATCGCAGGTTAGTGGGGGGGGGGAGTGGGGACGGGGGGAGATCGCAGGTTAGTGGGGGGGGGGGAGGGGGGACGGGGAAAGATCGCGGGTTAGTGGGGGGGGGAGTGGGGACGGGGGGAGATCGCGGGTTAGTGGGGGGGGGAGTGGGGACGGGGAAAGATCGCGGGTTAGTGGGGGGGGGGAGTGGGGACGGGGGGAGATCGCGGGTTAGTGGGGGGGGGGAGGGGGGACGGGGAAAGATCGCGGGTTAGTGGGGGGGGGGAGTGGGGACGGGGGGAGATCGCGGGTTAGTGGGGGGGGGGAGGGGGGACGGGGAAAGATCGCGGGTTAGTGGGGGGGGGGAGTGGGGACGGGGGGAGATCGCGGGTTAGTGGGGGGGGGAGTGGGGACGGGGGGAGATCGCAGGTTAGTGGGGGGGGGGAGTGGGGACGGGGGGAGATCGCGGGTTAGTGGGGGGGGGGAGTGGGGGGGGGGGAGATCGCGGGTTAGTGGGGGGGGGGAGTGGGGACGGGGGGAGATGGCGGGTTAGTGGGGGGGGGGGAGTGGGGACGGGGGAGATCGCGGGTTAGTGGGGGGGGAGTGGGGACGGGGAGAGATCGCAGGTTAGTGGGGGGGGGGAGTGGGGACGGGGGAGATCGCAGGTTAGTGGGGGGGGGGAGGGGGGACGGGGGGAGATCGCGGGTTAGTGGGGGGGGGGAGTGGGGACGGGGGGAGATCGCGGGTTAGTGGGGGGGGGGAGGGGGGACGGGGAAAGATCGCGGGTTAGTGGGGGGGGGGAGTGGGGACGGGGGGAGATCGCGGGTTAGTGGGGGGGGGAGTGGGGACGGGGGGAGATCGCGGGTTAGTGGGGGGGGGAGTGGGGGGGGGGAGATCGCGGGTTAGTGGGGGGGGGGGGAGTGGGGACGGGGGAGATCGCGGGTTAGTGGGGGGGGAGTGGGGACGGGGGGAGATCGCGGGTTAGTGGGGGGGGGAGTGGGGACGGGGGGAGATCGCGGGTTAGTGGGGGGGGAGTGGGGACGGGGGGAGATCGCAGGTTAGTGGGGGGGGGGCAGTGGGGACGGGGGGAGATCGCGGGTTAGTGGGGGGGGGAGTGGGGACGGGGGGAGATCGCGGGTTAGTGGGGGGGGAGTGGGGACGGGGAAAGATCGCGGGTGTTAGTGGGGGGGGAGTGGGGACGGGGGGAGATCGCGGGTTAGTGGGGGGGGGGAGTGGGGACGGGGGGAGATCGCGGGTTAGTGGGGGGGGGAGTGGGGACGGGGAAAGATCGCGGGTTAGTGGGGGGGGGAGTGGGGACGGGGGGAGTTCGCGGGTTAGTGGGGGGGGGGAGTGGGGACGGGGGGAGATCGCGGGTTAGTGGGGGGGGAGTGGGGACGGGGGGAGATCGCGGGATAGTGGGGGGGGAGTGGGGGGGGGGGGAGATCGCGGGTTAGTGGGGGGGGGAGTGGGGACAGGGAAAGATCGCGGGTTAGTGGGGGGGGGGAGTGGGGACGGGGAAAGATCGCGGGTTAGTGGGGGGGGGGAGTGGGGACGGGGGGAGATCGCGGGATAGTGGGGGGGGGAGTGGGGACGGGGGGAGATCGCGGGTTAGTGGGGGGGGAGTGGGGACGGGGGGAGATCGCGGGATAGTGGGGGGGGAGTGGGGGGGGGGGAGATCGCGGGTTAGTGGGGGGGGGAGTGGGGACAGGGAAAGATCGCGGGTTAGTGGGGGGGGGGAGTGGGGGACGGGGGGAGATCGCGGGTTAGTGGGGGGGGAGTGGGGACGGGGGGAGATCGCGGGTTAGTGGGGGGGGGGAGTGGGGACGGGGAAAGATCGCGGGTTAGTGGGGGGGGAGTGGGGACGGGGGGAGTTCGCGGGTTAGTGGGGGGGGGAGTGGGGACGGGGAAAGATCGCGGGTTAGTGGGGGGGGAGTGGGGACGGGGGGAGATCGCGGGTTAGTGGGGGGGGGAGTGGGGACGGGGGGAGATCGCGGGTTAGTTGGGGGGGGAGTGGGGACGGGGGGAGATCGCGGGTTAGTGGGGGGGGGGAGTGGGGACGGGGGGAGATCGCGGGTTAGTGGGGGGGGGAGTGGGGACGGGGAAAGATCGCGGGTTAGTGGGGGGGGAGTGGGGACGGGGGGAGTTCGCGGGTTAGTGGGGGGGGGGAGTGGGGACGGGGGGAGATCGCGGGATAGTGGGGGGGGGAGTGGGGACGGGGGGAGATCGCGGGATAGTGGGGGGGGGAGTGGGGACGGGGGGAGATCGCGGGTTAGTGGGGGGGGAGTGGGGACGGGGGGAGATCGCGGGATAGTGGGGGGGGAGGGGGGGGGGGGGAGATCGCGGGTTAGTGGGGGGGGGAGTGGGGACGGGGGGAGATCGCGGGTTAGTGGGGGGGGAGTGGGGGGGGGGGAGATCGCGGGTTAGTGGGGGGGGGAGTGGGGACGGGGAAAGATCGCGGGTTAGTGGGGGGGGGAGTGGGGACGGGGAAAGATCGCGGGTTAGTGGGGGGGGAGTGGGGACGGGGGGAGATCGCGGGTTAGTGGGGGGGGGAGTGGGGACGGGGGGAGATCGCGGGTTAGTGGGGGGGGGAGTGGGGACGGGGGGAGATCGCGGGTTAGTGGGGGGGGGTAGTGGGGACGGGGAAAGATCGCGGGTTAGTGGGGGGGGGGAGTGGGGACAGGGGGAGATCGCGGGTTAGTGGGGGGGGGAGTGGGGACGGGGAAAGATCGCGGGTTAGTGGGGGGGGAGTGGGGACGGGGGGAGTTCGCGGGTTAGTGGGGGGGGGGAGTGGGGACGGGGGGAGATCGCGGGATAGTGGGGGGGGGAGTGGGGACGGGGGGAGATCGCGGGTTAGTGGGGGGGGGAGTGGGGACAGGGGGAGATCGCGGGTTAGTGGGGGGGGCAGTGGGGACGGGGGGAGATCGCGGGTTAGTGGGGGGGGGAGTGGGGACGGGGGGAGATCGCGGGTTAGTGGGGGGGGCAGTGGGGACGGGGGGAGATCGCGGGTTAGTGGGGGGGGGGAGTGGGGACGGGGAAAGATCGCGGGTTAGTGGGGGGGGGAGTGGGGACGGGGGGAGATCGCGGGTTAGTGGGGGGGGGAGTGGGGACGGGGGGAGATCGCGGGTTAGTGGGGGGGGGGAGTGGGGACGGGGGGAGATCGCGGGTTAGTGGGGGGGGGGAGTGGGGACGGGGGGAGATCGCAGATTAGTGGGGGGGGGAGTGGGGACAGGGGGAGATCGCGGGTTAGTGGGGGGGGGGAGTGGGGACGGGGGGAGATCGCGGGTTAGTGGGGGGGGGAGTGGGGACGGGGGGAGATCGCGGGTTAGTGGGGGGGGGAGTGGGGACGGGGGAGATCGCGGGTTAGTGGGGGGGGGAGTGGGGACGGGGGGAGATCGCGGGTTAGTGGGGGGGGGCAGTGGGGACGGGGGGAGATCGCGGGTTAGTGGGGGGGGGGAGTGGGGACGGGGGGAGATCGCGGGTTAGTGGGGGGGGGGAGTGGGGACGGGGGGAGATCGCGGGTTAGTA